>NW_024724580.1:0-17065 GCF_018991925.1 Homarus americanus
ACACTTTCCCATAACACCATGCCAGTTGCCAGAAGGAAATGAGGTATGGAACTTTCAATGATGTGAAACTTTGAGATTCTAAGACTCACGTATAACATCCCGGAAGAATGATGTCAGTAGTCTAACTTACTTAAGAAAAACAGATATTTCTAGTTTTAACAGATTTCGGTAACTAGAGTTCAATTCAATTTCAATTTCAATTGTTTATTCCTTGATAGAGGAAGCGGGATCCTAGTGCTGTCACTAGGTACCCCTGTACAATGACACCAGAAGTATCTGGCAAATGTGACAAGTATATACAGTATAAATATTATAAAGGGGCTTACTAAAGCCTAAGGAAGGAAGGATATTCCTTTAACACATAATCAATATTATTTACAAAATATCTGGCCAGTATGGGGAGGATCATCGTGTCTCCGTCAGGGGGTCGTGGAGTGGTGGTCCAACAGGCGTCACGGAAGCGTTGTGTGTGGGGACATCTTAGGAGGTAGTGAATAAGGGTGCTGCTGTCGGGTCTTCTGCATAATTCACAAGAGCGTTGCTCAGGGGATGCGGGGATACCAATCTCCCAAACAAAGTCATACCCAATGATGATACGGGCAGCAATCACGTCCCCTTTCCGCGACCCTTTCCCGTAGACGTACGAGAGGTCAGGAAGTTTACGGAGGACATCGTACCAGGTGGGCGGGGAGTCCAGGGGGATGGCTGCTTCCCGAGCTTCTCTCTGTTTGCGGCGAATTTGGGTCCTAATCTGTAAGAGTGTTCGAGGAACAACGTAGTCAGGTGTGGCCTTGTTGCAGCCAGTCTTGGCAAGGCCATCTGCTGCCTCATTCCCCAAGATACCGAAATGACTAGGTATCCATAGGAATGTCACAGGACGGCCTGCATCCTGAAGTGTGGATGTTAACCCTCGTGTTCGGAGGATGAGGTCCTTATTTTCCCCTGATTCAAATGCGATCCCGTCGAGAGCAGACCTGGAATCGCAGCAGACAAGCAAGGGGCAGAAACCATCTGCTTCTTCCTCAGCGAGAAGGGCAGCAAGGAGGGCTATTAGTTCAGCCTGAGTGGAGGATGCCCCGTCAGAAACTCTGAGAGACAGTTTGATAGGCTCAGGGGCATGAGGACGGGAGATGTAGACACCAGCCCCGGCCCTACCTGTAGCGGGGTCAACAGAACCATCAGTGTAGAGGACGACCCTACCTGGGGACCAGTGAGCGATCCTGGAGAGGTGGTATTTGCAGAGAATAACAGGGTTCACCTGGGATTTCGGGAGCGGTCCACTGAGGGCAATCACTTCAGGTTGAAAATCCAGCCATGGAGAAGGAGACGAACCAACAGCAGGGGTGACAACAATATCAGGCAGGAGGTCGTGTTCCTGAAGGGCTCGGATGAGTGACCCTCGCCACTGTCTTCTAGATGGAGGTCGGCCTCGGACAGCAGGAGACAAGTTGGCTTGGACAGTTGCCCCGAGGATCCCGTAGAAAGGAAACGGCAGTTTTTAGGTAAAACTCCTGGACACGATCCTGTAAGGGGAAAGACCAAGTTCGGTATATAGAGAAGTAGAGCGTGTCCACTGAGGAGCCCCAAGGATGATACGAGCAGCTTTCCTCTGGATAACTTCGAGACGGTTGACAGCAGTCTGACTAATGTTGACGAGGGCAGGGGCGGCGTAGTCGACACAGGAACGGACAAAGGACTTGTACATGGTGAGAAGTACAGGGATGGTGGCACCAAGGGAACCCCTGCACATGGTAGAGAGGGGAGCGAGACGCCGAAAGCATATGTCTCGAAGATAGCGGACTTCAGGGATCTGACAACGTGTGCGAGTTACATACACACCCAGGTATTTTGTCTCATTAACCCAGTCCAAGGGCGTTCCTGATAAGAGAAAGGGGTGGAGGTACAACACGACCGTGCCACATGGCTTTTGTTTTCGCAGTTGAAAGAAGGAAACCAAGTGAATCACACTCTCTGGAGACCAGATCAAGGGCTTCCTGCATGCTGAGGTAGTCAGGGGCTTGGAGGAGGACATCGTCGGCATATCCTGAGTGGACAACTTCTGTCGGCCACGGGAGAGATGCAATGGAGTGCATGAGAGTGTTAAACAAGGTGGGTCTCAGGACTCCACCTTGAGGGGTGCCGAGGTTCATTTCTTGAACAGGAGACATAGAGCCTTCAACGCGAACCCGGGCCTGACGTCCAGTGAGGTAAGAGGCGATCCACTGTAGAAGTCTCCCTTTAACCCCTAACCGCGCAAGTTCAGCTAAAATGAGGGAAGGCTGAGCCGTATCAAAGGCTCCCTTGATATCAAAGAAGACGGAGATGCGGGCAGTCTGATTGCAATAAAAGGAAGCAATGGAATGTGCTGTGCTGCGATGTTGAATGAAACCATTGAGGGAGTTGTGGAAGCCGCCTCTGGTGTGAAGAAGGCGACGATGGAGTATCCTCTCCATTATCTTGCAAACACAGGAGGTAAGACTAATGGGTCGATATTTCCCAGGATCTCCCGGCTTAGGGATGGGGATAATAGTGGCATTTTTCCAGTTGGACGGGAGAACCCCATGTTCATAAGACATATTGTAGAGAGCAAGCAAGGGGGCGTTAGGAATATTAGTAGAGGCGTTGAGGACGGAGTAGGTTATCTGATCAACCCCATGAGAGGTGTCTTTTCTAGAGTGACGAGCACTGTCAAGCTCGAACTGTGTGAAGGGATGATCAGTGGGGGCAGGGGAGGTAAGAGCAGCACGAACAACAGACTCAGACGCATCGATGCGAGCCTGCACTGCCTCCTGCATTGGATCTGGAAGTGCCTCAGGGGAGGAAGCTCGTGCCCATTCCTCCATTAAAGAGCAGGCAAGGGAGGCGGGGTCAGGGAGGGAGGAGGCCTCTGTCGAGTACCCCGTATAGCATTAATCCGATTCCATACATAAGAGGGTGACGACTGGAACGATAGAGACCCCGTGAAGGATAGCCAGTCCGCCTCACGTATCCGACGGCGCTCCTGAGTTGCAAAGGAGCACCAATTTTTGAAGTCTTCCCAGTCTTCTGGAGACCGAGACCTCCGTATGGCAGAGTGGAGATCACGGGTTACCTGCCGGAGATGTCTCACGGCAGGGATACGATACCGGTAGTTGGTGGCACTTCTGGGGTGACGGGGAGGGCGTGGAGGGGTAGCGCGATTGACAGAGTCATACACGGCATCAACAAAATCAGCGCTGTAAGAGTCAAGGGACTGGGGGACAATATAGGAATCCGCCCAGGTAGAAAGGTATTGGGTAAAGGAAGGAACAGCATCTTGTGTGAGACGAAGGCGAGGGGATCGATAAGGAGCTGATGTCGGGGCAGAGAAGGAGAGCCTGAGATGGATAGTAACGGCAAGATGGTCACTATACAGAGCAGGCTCGGTGCAGACGGTAGGATGAAAGGAGGTATGACCGTTCAATAGTAAGCCAACATCAAGGAAACTATGGGGGAGGCGAGTAGGATCGTCAGGACAAAGAAAGCGAACATCATCATTGTATGTATATTATGTATGCTGGATTATGTACTATGTATGTATATTATGTATGTGCTCCATTTATATTTATTCAGCCTAGCTAGCAGCGTGTGGCAATGTTATTACCATATCCCACACGCTTAATTAATGTGCCTGGCGACGTATGGAAGCTGCTAATGTATCACTTGCCATACGTCGTCTAGGGTAGTTGACCCGGACCTTAGCTAGGGAGCAGTGCTACCCACCTCTGTGTACATACTCTTATCCAGTAAACCGAACCTACAAAACTATACAGGTGTTTGTGTTCTCTCCTGTATATAGAACTTATTACCCAGAACATCTAACATGGCGCAGTGCGTAGTTTTACTGGATTATTACGAGTGATTAGTGCAAGTTTGTGGAAAGCCGGCTGATGGATCCCCGCCTTGGGTCAACCCCGCGTCATCCCTCGAAGAATTTCGCAACTTTGAGCAGTGTCAGTGACAGTGATTTTCTGTGAAGTGTTTAGTGCATTGTGTGTTTCGTGCCATTCATGTGTGACCTTGTTCGAACGGATTTCCAAGGTATACGGCATGTTCTGGGCATTTGTGGGGTGTAGAGCTCAGCGCACCCTCCTCTGACCGTTTACAGAGAGCGACTGAGCTACTCCTATCTCCACCCCCCTCCCTCACAGCGCCGCCTCCACCCCCCCTCACAGCTGGGGCGAGACGCTCTGCCTGCCTGGGACACACACACATACATGTACTAACACTTGCTGACCGCGCGGTTTCTTATATATATTTTATATATATAACCTACTTATCTGTGTATTTAATTAAATTTTTTGTCTGAAATCTTGTTGATACGACGGGCTGACCGGTCAACACTGATTTAAGACACAGTACACAGATAAAGTAGTTATGTCTCATGCCTTACGTAGCCGTGGACCCAGCGCCTGGATGAGTCAAGCGGATGATAGTCCCCCAGAGATGGATGACCAGGCCGGCCCAGCTCCCACAACATCGCGCAGCCCTTCACCTCAACATTCAGCGTTATCTCCAGAGATAATTGCCTTAATGAAGTTTATGAGAGATGAGAGACGCGAGGATGAAGCTCACAGACGTTTGGCGGATGAGCACAGAAGGCAAGCAGAGGCAGAACGAGACCACCAACGGAGAATGGAAGACAGTGCACGGTTTGAAGCCTTGATATCTCGCCTCACTGTTAACCAAGCCCCTGGCTCTAACACTGCCTCGGTACTGAATGGTTCAGATACCTCATCCATGCTTCCTTCACGCCCCCCAGCCCCACCTAAAGCAGCAGCTCAAACACCGCCCATCTTGGAGCCTGATGTAAATTTCCAGACTTTTCGCGAATGGCGGCGGCGGTGGGCTGATTATGCTACAATGGTGGATCTCCAGAGTTTGTCACAGCCTAAACAACTCATCCAGCTGCGTATGTGCCTGTCCTTGGAAGTTCAGCGTGTCTTAGAACATACGTTGCAGGTACCCCCAACCTCTTCGCTGTCTGTAGAGGAGGTACTGGACGTTCTACAACGGCACATCAAAGGACAGCAGAATGAAGCTCTGCGCAGGAGGGAATTGTTTAGCTGCAGACAGATGGAGGGTGAGTCTTTTGACGCTTTTTATGTACGTCTTAAGAGAGCCTCGGAAGAGGTAGATATATGTTTAGGCCACCACCAGCAGTGCGAGGAGACCCAGTTGAAGCAGGTGATCCTGATGGGTGTTAAGGACGAGGAACTTGTCCAACGCCTCACCTCCCTCGACTCTTCCTCTTCTCTTCAGGATGTGTTGACGATATGTCGCTCCTATGAGGCTGCCAGGTGTGCCACCTCTGCCATCCGAGCTCCCCCTACAGCTGTACGCGCTGTTTCCCGGTACAAGAAGGACAAGAAGTCTGCTCCTACGCCTTCGCCCACCACGTCCACGCCCGGTTCATTTTGCAACAACTGTGGTAAGCAGCACGGAACACAGGTATGTCCAGCTGCTCAGTCTACCTGCAACAGTTGTGACCGTAAGGGCCACTGGTCACTCACAGTACGGTGCCCAGCCAAACGCGTCCAGTGCAATGTGTGCGGCCGTCTGGGCCACTATGACAAGTGTTGCCCTTCCAACAAACCCAAGGAACAGCGTCAACGGAAGCTTCAGCGCCCTTCTACCAGTGAGGGCCGCCCACAGTCGCCAAATCAGAGGCACGACGACCCGGGACAAAGCCCGACCCATTTTAGGAGGGTGTACTCCTCGCATCCCAGGACCAAAGCCCCCCAGTACATCAGCGTCATCGTGACCTACGGCGGTGTGTCATCCCGTCTTCAGATGTTGCCCGACACCGGCGCTGATGCTACAGTCATCGGTCCCCAGCATTTGCGATGCTTGGGGCTCTCTCCAAGCGATCTAGGACCGCCCCCCGAGGACCTCCGCTTTATGGCAGATGGTTCACAGATGGCCCCAGCCCTGGGTTCACTCTATGCACATGTCACCTTTGGCAACAGGTCGTGTCAGGCCTGGATTGACGTGCATAATGGTGTCCCGACTCCCTTGCTGTCCTACAGACATTGTCAAGAGTTGGCCATCATCTCCCAGGACTTCCCAACACCGATTCTCGAGGTAAATTACGCCAACAGGGTGCACGAAGGGAGCAGCAACTACCCTGCTGCCGCCCTACCCCTACCTCTGGCCAGTGACACCTCTCCTTCGGTAGTTGTCCCTGCTGCATCACGTCCCCACGCCTTGGCTCGCCTTCACGACAGTCACCGTGGAGCTGAGGCCACCAAACGACGTGCACGACAGACTGTGTTCCGGCCTGGCATCGACCCCGACATCTCCAATGCTGTCCAGGTGTGTAAGCCCCGCCACGTATTACAACCCAGCCAGCAGCAGGTACCCTTCATGAGTGACGACAACCCCACCCGCCCCTTTGAGTCTGTGTCGGCCGACTTTTTCTGTGTGTCAGGAAAGTCCTTCCTGGTTATCGTCGACCGTCTCTCTGGTTGGCCGGTTGTCATCAAGGGCGGTAATGACACGACGTCTGCCGCCACCATCAGCAAGTTCCGCCACTACTTCCGTGACGTGGGCGTTCCTGTACGCCTGCGAACCGACGGAGGGCCTCAGTTCACAAGCCGGGACTTTGCTGCGTTCCTTGACCGATGGGGAGTCCGGCATGTGTTGTCATCGCCCCATTACCCGCAGTCCAACGGCCACGCTGAGGCTGCTGTCAAATCTTTGAAGCACCTCATCCTTAAGGTGGCCCCTTTTGGGAATATTGACTGCGAGGCCTTCGACCGGGGTCTTCTTGAACTCCGCAACACACCTAACTACACCGGACGCTCCCCTGCCCAGGTTTTGTATGGACGCCCCCTTCGTTCTTGTGTCCCTGCTCACCCTCAATCCTTCTCCAAGGAGTGGCAGGCCAAGACAGAGGATTGTGATCGCCGAGCCGCCGAACGTGTTCAGGACGTCGTCGCCCGCTACAACGACCACGCCCGTTCTCTCCCCAGGTTGAGTGTCGGCACCCAAGTCCGTGTTCAGGACCCGACCTCCCTACGTTGGGACAAAGTAGGCGTAGTCATGGGTCTCGGCAGGTCACGGGACTACCAGGTGCGGTTACCCAGTGGTCGTGTGTGGTGGAGGAACCGCCGTTTTCTCCGCCCCGTAACAATGCCTTCTGCTGGCCCCGCCACCAGTGTTGAGTCCCATACCCTTCCCAGTGATGAAGTCCCTCGACGCTCAGAACGGATCCAGAAGAAAAGGTCCGCTCAAGACTTTGCTATGAGCGTATAGGGGGGAGGGAGGTGTATGTATATTATGTATGCTGGATTATGTACTATGTATGTATATTATGTATGTGCTCCATTTATATTTATTCAGCCTAGCTAGCAGCGTGTGGCAATGTTATTACCATATCCCACACGCTTAATTAATGTGCCTGGCGACGTATGGAAGCTGCTAATGTATCACTTGCCATACGTCGTCTAGGGTAGTTGACCCGGACCTTAGCTAGGGAGCAGTGCTACCCACCTCTGTGTACATACTCTTATCCAGTAAACCGAACCTACAAAACTATACAGGTGTTTGTGTTCTCTCCTGTATATAGAACTTATTACCCAGAACATCTAACAATCATCATCCCCATTAAGAAACTGTGAGAGATGTGATCCGTTAAGGGTACATGGAGTGGGATGATCCGGAGTAAGAGTGGGATGGCGGGCATTAAAGTCGCCAAGAACAATAGTGGGAATCCCATCATGGAGGTCGTGAAGAACCTGTGGGTCCAGAGAATCACTCTTGAAATGAACATTGACTACACGAAGGGTCCGGTCACCAAGAGTAAGGGGGACAGAAAGTAATTCAGACGGGGGTCCATGTGAGTCAGGTGAAGGGAGACGAACAGATGGAATGGTGTTACGCACAAGGGTGAGGAGGCCACGAGCCTGCCCACAGTAGCGAGGCAGGGTGTAAACAGTATAGCCAGAGAGGCGGAGTGGAGTAACATCGTCTGTGATGGTTTCCTGAAGTAGAGCAACATCTACTTGATGGGAGAGCACAAACTGGGCGAAGTCTGTCCGGCGAGGTCTAAGTCCCTGGATGTTCCATTGTAAGAAGAGGAGGGAACGGCCTCCGGTGTGAGATGAGTCGGAGGGGCTAGACAGGGCTCCAGAGGAGGTACCAAATTCTGTTGAGAAAAATGGAGGGGGAGGAGTGGGAGAGCGAGGGATGGATCCTCCATCTCGGGAGATGGAAGGAGGCGGGTCATCAGAGCTTGCAAAGTGCGCCCCTGTTGGGTCAGGGTGTCCAGAATGAGTTGTTGTTGCTTCTGCAATGTCGCAATTGTTTTCACAAACAAGTCGAGCTGGGCTGAGAGAAGGTTGATTTGCTTGGAGTGGCGATCCAGACGGAGAGTGATTGTTTCCATAGAGCCAACTTGGTGTACCTGTACAGGAGCTGGAGGTGGCGGCGAGGATTGCCGAGGGCCCGACTGGGCATGTGGTGGTGGTAGCGACGGAGAGGGACGGTGAGGGTTCAGTTGAGTAAGAGGTGGTGGTGCTGGTGAGAGACAGCGGGGGTCCGGGTGGGCAGGAGACGGTGGTGACTGTGTGGCAGGGCCGGGAACGACCTTGTTCCAAGAACGGTAGGGAGAGGGAGGGAGGGGAGAAAGGATGGGTGATAGGGGTGATAGGGGGGATGGTAGAGGAGAGAAGATCAATGGGAAATCCTTGGTGGATGAAAGAGGCGATGGTGGACAGGAGTGAGGTTTGGTTGACTGGGGCTTCGTCAGAGACGAGGTCGGTGGTTTAAGGTAAGTTTTCCCCGGGCGAGTGCCAGGACGCTGTGGGCAATTGGCATTCCAGGCGTGGTGACTGCCATGGCAATTGACACACCGTGGAATAACTAGGATTTTGTTCTGAATTTTCGATTTGCATTCCACTGTTTCGTGAGGACCTGCACAGAAACCGCAGGCGACCATCCTCGTGCACTCCCAGGTGCGGTGTTTCCACGATTGGCAACGACCACAGATTTTTGGGGTTCCGATAAATAGGTCGAGAGGACAGTTGTGAATTGGTCCTACATTCACCTTCGGAGGGAGGGGGCCCACCCACCAGCCGATGAGTTCGTTGGATGGACGTTTGGAGACCGGGTTGATGCGGCGTTCCATGTCCAGTAGTTGTGAGAGAAGATGGCGAAGATCGTCAATAGGGATCTCCCAGGGTACGTGGCGAACCATTACCTTGGTACGACGAGTTTCTGGGGTGATGATGGTGAACTTCAGCATCACCTCCCCCTGGGGAGCAGGAAAGCCCACCTGAGTGAGCAGGCGTACCGTCTCGTCCATTTGTGTGGTGACTATCACCGCTGTGGGACCTCGGCGGAGGCGAAGTGTTGTGTCCTGAAGTGGAGAGCAGTGACAGAAGAACCAGGTCGTCCGTGTGCTCAGAGGCAAGTCCCGAGGAAAGGCGAGACGACGAAGGTGCGACGGGGCAGGGAGACAAAGGGAATCCCCTATGTCCATCGTCGGCGGAGGGTCGGTCATTGAGCCACATGTAGGCTCACTTGGGGACCCCGATGACAGGAGTCCACCCTCTACAGCCCCAGAAGGGGTGCAAGGGGGAGCCGTGGCCCCTGCTGGAGACCCTGACTTCTGAGGTTTCTGCTTCTTCTTTGACGTGTCTTCATGAAGAAAGTCGTCAGCATCACTGTCACCTACTGCCGCCGTTTCCAACGAACGAGAGCGTTTAACGGCGGGCATAAAGCACGTTGGCAACACTGCAGTCATGTGGAGTGGTAATGACGTCACTGCTACGTCACACTATCACATTGCGCATGCGCAAACTTGAAAAACTTTGCTCAGAGGGATCGGGTGGTAGGACCAGATGTTTTATCCCCAAAAAATGACAAAGTCCAAAAGTAAAAAAAAAATATATGCCACTGTGCTGATAACTGGGTCTTACTATAGTTGTCTGCACAGGCTGGGATTGGTAGACTCGCTGAATTCGTCAGAAATACGAATTTTAAGGAGAAGTCTCTTACAGCCTTTGTTGACACTACGCACGCATGCGCGTTCCTCATGAACTAGAGTTATCTATTTATTTTTTTTCTGGGCATAGTCAAGGGATAAAGAAAACATTAATGATTTACATCGTTAGTTTGTGTTCGGTTTACTTTGATACGTTATACTATTGAATGGAGAAGACAACAAATCTCTCCCTTAACTCTCGTGTTGTGAAGTTTAATGAGTTAGGTGACTTTATGCTTAACTTTCTATCCAAACCTAAAATAACCTGCTATTTCTTTGATTTTTTTTACCCAATTATTTAACTTCTTTGCCGTCTCACGCGCTTTCTTCGAAAGTTTGCATGAATACTTGCTTAAGTAATAGGTCTCCTAACCTAACCTAACCTAACCTAGCCCACCTCATTTGGTCTGTAACCTTTCATCAACTTTAACAGGAATACAAAAAAAAAGTTTGAATGATCGATTCGATTGTTTCATATGTCAGATGCGTCTTGCTGCCGGATAGATTAGTGTTTACACCGCAAACCTAACATAACCTAACCTTACCTAACAAATTGCATTCCAGTATATAGTTAAAGGATAGACCGATCACCCCAACATGATTTATTTTACGATTAACCACCCGAACAGTAACCCAACCCATTATAACCTAACCTAACCCCCAATTAAGGTTATGGTTTTCAATAATCTTGTGAAACGAACTGAGGGTGATTATAATCGTCATGTGATCTATTTGTCATACCTATGTGAGATAATTTGAAAATATGCATCAAAATATATACGTTGCAATTTCTAATTGAACTTTCTACGTCTCCTGTGACATGCTGGTCTCATATTTACAGTGGCCTATTGTGTACATTGGTCTCTTATGCACAGTGTTCTCTTCTACACGCTGGTCTATTACATAAATTAGTTCCTTATATGCATTCATCTACTATATAGTATTCAGCGGTATATTATACACTGGTCTCCTAGCACAGTGAACTATTACATACATTTGTCTATTATACACTACCTTTTTATATACTGTATACTGGTCTCTTATATCTATGATTGCACTTAACATTCTTCCTGCCTCATAAATGAAGTACACTGTTAAAGATAAATATCTACACTTTCTACAGTGTATGACAGCAGTCAGGTGAGTATATGACATATCTACAATTCATTGGTAAGAATTATATAGTGATGCTTTTAACTTTATTGTAGTGTTAGAGAGGATTATGGTAACAGTAAAGATAAGTTATTGGTGACTTCCAGAAAACAATTGTTTCTTGGACAGATCCCGTTACAAGTGTTCGAGGCCACATTGTCTCCATAGTTTATCATGTTGTTTACATTGCCGATAAAACTTTTACTGTACAGTGCACTTGATACGCACTACCCCTAGTCAGTGTGAAGTTTCAATTTTCATGTTTGTCATTGTAGGTTTACACATCTAATGTAACACCACTCACACCACAACCAAATTAATTTCAAAATAATGAAGCGTATTGGTTAATATCATCACATTATTGGTAAATGTAAAAGAAGATTATTGCTAAATTTCATTACGCATAACTTACACAACATTGAATTTTTCTATAATATCAAAGGCACACCATCATCACATATTTTCTATGGTTCTCTGTTCTGGGCCACAGCAGAACTAAGTAATGCTTCTAGTGATTTTCACTTATTGCCATATATGACACTTCTGTGTTTTTTGTCTCACTTCTCTCCATTTTTCTTTGAAAGAGCTGATTTGATATTAATCGTTATTCCTATAGCTTTGTCTTTATATTTTTGTATGATTCTGATTGATTATCTACCAATTATAGCCATTAACAACTAATATATATATATATATATATATATATATATATATATATATATATATATATATATATATATATATATATATATATGCTGATAACCACAAGGTTATGGTTTAAGTTTTGATGGCTCTAGCAAGGGAGTCGACAGTGTTGACATAGCCAGAGCATTTTGCAATTTGGAAAAATTCAGCAATTTGACAAGTGAAGAAGAAAACATGTGTAAAGGTGTTGTGTATGCATCTATGTCTAAGCCTTGTGATCGAAACTGTCCAGAAAGATTCACCAAAGCAATCCAAGCCCTTAAGAAAAATAAGGATCTACATGTCACGAAAGCAGATAAAGCCAACACAGTAGTGATTTTAAACAAAGATGATTATACTGCTAAAATGAAGGACCTTTTATGTGATGCTGCAACATATTCTAAGCTCATAAATAATCCTCTCAACACTGTTAACACCCAGTTCAACAAAAAACTTAAGTCTCTATTGAGAGGCCAAGTTACTCTCATTAAACATCTTACTTCAACGTCCCCTCCACTGCCATACATGTACGGTTTAATCAAGACCCACAAGCCTAATAACCCAGCAAGACCCATCATTAGCTCAGTCGGGTCAATCTCTTATAAATTATCTAAATGGTTAGTTTCTGTACTAAATCCCCTAGTTGGCAACATTTCTAACTCAAATATTAAGAATAATATGGATCTGGTTGATAAACTCAGTAACTTACACATTAATTATGATTTTAAACTGGTCAGTTTTGATGTAACATCACTCTTTACAAAGGTCCCAGTTGATGATTTACTGGAGTTCCTCATAGATTCCCTTGATAATTTTTAATTGCCAGTCTCGAAAGATGACTTCATCGAACTCATCAAACTATGTATTAAGGATTGTAAATTTGAATTCATTGGAGAATATTATGCTCAAAAATTGGGTATGCCAATGGGTAATCCACTCTCACCTGCATTAAGCAACCTTTGTAAGGAATTCTTTGAAAAGAAACTATTAAGTAATATTTTACCACCTTCAGCACTCTGGTTTAGATATGTAGATGATGTATTATGTCTCTGGCCAAGTAATGGGGACTTAAAAGCTTTCCTGCCACAACTTAACAACTTAGCCCCCTCGATCAAATTCACTGTGGAATTAGAGCATGACTGTAAATTGCCTTTCCTAGACTGTCTGATCCACAGAATAGGTAACACTTTTAAGTTCAGTATTTATAGAAAACCTACTAATGTGTGTTCATATATGCATTATTATTCTGCCCACCATAATAGAGTCAAACAGACAGTATTTTCAACAATGTTTTTACGTGCTTTGAGAATTTGCAGCCCGGAATTCATTGATGAGGAATATAAATATATCTATAATATTGGCTTTGAACCTTATATACCCTAGATCTTTCATAGACAAATGCCTGAACATTACTAAGAAATCCTTTTATAGAACTGATCCCAAGCCCACCCATGACCATAAGAATCTCTTAGTATTACCATTTCACAAAAATTTCTCTCAAATTCCTTTACCACTAAAAACCTGGAACGTCAATGTGGCATTTAAAAACTCATGCACTGTTAAACAAATGTTAATCAAGATCTCCCCCAACAATACAAGTGGCTGTATTTATAAAGTTCCTTGCAAGGAAAGGAATGTAATATGTTTTACTTAGGCCAGACAGGTAAAGATCTTGTAACTAGACTTAAACAACATAAATATAGTGTTAGGACAGGCCAGGAATCCAATGCTCTGTTTGTTCATTTGAGGGATAATAAGCATTGCATTGACTGGGATAATGCCTCCTCAATATTACCTTGTAATTCGATTGACAGTAAGAACATTATAGAATCTAGTCTCATTAAACATACCGAATCCGTCAACATGAATTTAAGTAATGGTATGTACAAATTGGATAATTTCGTAATTAAGATGATTTGTAACCAGGTGAGAAGGTTGGGGCAGCTTACCCTCTGACCTGACTACCTACCGCTGCGGGGCTTTTGTGAAGATTAGTAGGGTCATTAGTAATGACACGGATAGTTATGCATTTGCATATTTCATATGCAAATGCATATATTGCGTGATTTCTATGATAAGTGCATATTACCTAGATAACTGCATATAAATGCATATTTTGGTAAAATATTCATCTGGCAGTATCTCTTTGTTGCCACTGAATGAGCACACGTGGTACTGGGAGGTGAGGTGAGGTGTGGTTAGGTGAAGTGAGGTGAGGTCACGTCGCTTTAATCTGTCGTTTCCACACCTGGTCATGACTCATTGGACTAGTGAGTTAGTCAGTCAGGAGCAGTGCTGCTGTGTGGAGCTACTCTCTTCTGCTGCTCGTGAAAATGCCGAAAGTACAAAGAAACCAAAATGAAGTGCTGAGATCATATGTAAAGGAATTTGATGCATTTACTACTGATGGAAGTGAAAAAAGTCAGTCAGATAATGTCTGGTGATGCTATTATTGACGAGACGGTACAGCCACTCACTATGTCAGACCTCCTGTGTATGAAACATGCACCAATCGTCTCGTGTGATGTAGAAAGGGTGTTCTCAGAATATAAAGCTATGCTGACAGACAACAGGCGGGGTTTTAACTTTGAGAACTTACGCCACCATGTCATCATCAAATGCAACCACAATCTGTAATGTCTGAAAATATGTCAGTCTATAATGTAAATACATGTTCATATATATTTTTTGAAGCACTTTCACATATATATGTTAAATACATTACGTATATTGCTTAATAAACATTAACATTAGTTTATATTAACTATTTTGTTTCCGTATAACCTGCATTCTTGGCTTTATAAGCGAAATTTTTAGTGCATATAAATGCATATTTCCCCTGTTTTTAGTGCATATTTGCATGCATATTTCATGGTTTTTTAGTGCATAACTATCCGGGCCCTACTGATTAGACTTCACTGCCAATATGAGAAATGGGACATTGTTAGACGTGGCTATTCATCTCAGATTTAATCCCAAGGCAGGGAGGGAAATCCTTCAGTTTAATCTTCCCTCATCATATTCCAAAGGATTTGGTCGATTAGGTTTCAGTAATGGGTTCTATTTGTTGAGGCGGCCACTGGTATTACGATGGGGAATTCTCTCCCGGTTCCTGGATAATGATAATGTAAGATGATTTCCTCAGGTTACAAGGAGCACCTCTCCCTCCTCCGCCTCTCATGTTACGGACACTAATAATACCTAGGAGACTAATTCATTATTTTTATCTAAACTAGCTGACCATAAATTCCCCGTCATGATGCAACTCTTAGATGACTTACTTTAATTTTAGATGACTTACTTTAATTTTGTTTTTCTCAAGTCATGAAGACGTTTGTCGTTTGTACTTATAAGAATATTATCATCTTTCATAAGTTATGCTGTAGTTTTGTATCGTTTTGTATTACTGTATAAGTCTAAACATTTATTAATCTTAAAGCCTATCCGTTTTACAGTACGTTTCATATATATATATATATATATATATATATATATATATATATATATATATATATATATATATATATATATATATATATATATATATATATATATATATATATATATATATATATATATATATAAATAGCTAACAGAGCGTTCATTGCAGGGTTTTGGCTGAACCCACTTGACTGCGATTGACGACTGCCGATTGACGATTGATGATTGGCGATTGTTGCGATTCTAACGATCGAAGCAGGCTTATCACAGGTTAGCAAGGTTTTAGCTGGGACCTCTCGACTGAACGAGTGCCCCCGACATCTAAACTACCTGGAACCAGCATCCGCATTGGTTGATCAGTTTTCCCTATTTTGGTTCACAACACCACGTGTCTTCAGTCTGTTAGAACTAGTGTCTATCTAACGGGAAAATAGAACCCCCCTCAACTGGACAGGTTTCATTGGCTGACTGGCAGTCACTCTCTTCTGGTTCATGGATGTACTGAGTGTAAACTGAGGCAGTCCGAGTGAATGAACGGTCACACACTGAGACCAGGAATCTAGTGGGTACTTACAGTAGAGAGTTTTTTATCTCCCCAGTATGGGTGTGTTCTGAGCTTGTGTGATGCATGTTAAGGGAAAAGGTGGTAAGGTGTGTTTAGAATATCCCAAATCCAGGTGTGTAAACAGCGCTCCTCATGGTTGATTTTCACACGTGAGACGAAAGAATTCCTATCCAAAGTTGTGAAGGGCTTGTTAGTGCCTTAAAAAAATATGGGTGCATTCGGAACCTATGTGTGAGATTATGGAGCATGTTTTACGGGTATTGGTGGAGAAAAATATTCAAGACTCCTGAGATCTAAAGAAAGTACTGACAAAAAAACAGCAGAGCCCCCGCCTGCCTGATGGGTCATGAGTGATTTTCTCGGGTTTCTTGTAAATGTCGGCCTCCTTGGCAGGCTAGTAGTTACACCTTTCGGGTTATTGGGTAGTTAGGATTGTAGTAGTTGTGGGTCATCCCAGACAGGCTATGATTGATCCATGTGTGTAGTTAATATTTCTTAATATTTTTTATACCATTTCTCAGTGACTGATATTATTTTGTTTAATGCCTTAAGGCCTATGTTCATGGTGGAGTTAACAGTTCTTCATAATTTGATACCATTTCTCAGTGACTGATTTTTGACCTCTGTTCATGGTGGAGTTAATAATTTTTTAATCTTTTTATACCATTTCTCAATGACTGATACTATATTGTTGAATGCCCCTAAGGCCTGTTCATGTGTGTAAGTAACATTTCCTAATATTTTGATGCTATTTCTCAGTGACTGATATTATCTTGTTGGGTGTAGTTAATATTCCTTAATATTTTGATACTATTGTTTTCTAATGTTTATGTGTCACTAAGGGATGTGAGATAACGAGGAACTGTTTTCAGATGAGCTCCTCATTCTGGTGTAAGTAGCACTGTTACCTTAGTAGTGCTCATAAGGAATTTAATATTTCTACCTATTTTTATATCATGTATAACCTTTGTTCCCCAGTGTAGTGTTTTAAGCCAGGCTAAGAGGTGCGCAAATGTTGGTGTACCATTATTGATTGTGGTTGTAGTGTTGGAGGGAATAGAAGTGTCAAATTTTACAGTGCGTCTCATTCACCCCAATCACAGGTGCTATCTTTCCACGGGTCACGGAGAATATTTGAAAACTAATTGTGTTTGTGCTGGTTCGGGTTTTTTCTCAAAGGGGCGCTTCCACTGCATTACCATCCACTATAATAAAAA
>NW_024724581.1:0-8249 GCF_018991925.1 Homarus americanus
CTGGGCGAGTAAAACAAAGTCCCCTGATCGAGTATAAAAAAAACCCCTCATCGAGTATTACAAAGGCCCCTCCTTGAGTATAACAAAGACCCCTGATCGAGTATAACAAAGTCCAATGAACGAAAATAACAAAGTCACCTGATCGAGTATACCAAAATCCCCTGATCGATTATAACAAAAGCCCCTGCTTGAGTATAAAAATGGCCCCTCATCGAGTATAACAAAGTCCTCTAAATGAGTATAACAAAGGCCCCCGATCGAGTATAACAAAGGCACCTGACCGAGTATAACAAAGTCCCCTGGTCGAGTATAACAAAGTCCCCTGATTGAGTATAACAAAGTACTCTGATCGAGTATAACAAAGTCCCCTAGTCGAGCATAACAAAGGCCCCTGGTCGAGTATAAAAACGTCCCCTGGTCGAGTATAACAAAGTCCCCTGGACGACTATAACAAAGTCCCATGATCGAGTATAACAAAGCCCCCTCATCGAGTATGACAAAGGCCCCTGATCGAGTATAACGAAGCCCCCTGATCGAGTATAACAAAGTCCTCTGAACGAGTATAACAAAGTCACCTGATTGAGTATACCAAAGTCCCCTGATCGAGTATAACAAAGGCCTCTGTTCGAATATAGCAAAGTCCCCTGAACGATTACAACAAAGTCCCCTGATCGAGTATAACAAACCCCGGATCGTGTATAACAAAGGCCCCTCGTCGAGTATAACAAAGTCCCCTTATCGAGTATAACAAAAAGGCCCCTGGTCGAGCATAACAGAGTCCCCTGGTCGATTATAACAAAGTCCCCTGATCGAGAAAAACAAAGTCCCCTGGTCGAGTATAACAAAGTCCCCTGATCGAATATAACAAAGCCCCTTGCTCGAGTAAAACAAAGTCCCCTGATTGAGTATAACAAAGTCCTTTGAACAAGTATAACAAAGTCACCTGATCGAGTATACCAAAGTCCCTTGATCGAGTTTAACAAAGGCCCCTGATCGAGTATAACAAAGACCCTGAACGAGTACAACAAAATCCCCTCATCGAGTATAACAAAGTCCCTTGATCGAGTATAACAAAGAACCGGATCGAGCATAACAAAGGCCCCTGGTCGAGCATAACAAAGTCCCCTGCTCGAGTATAACAAAGTCACCTGATCGAGTATAACAAAGTCCCTTGTCGAGTATAAAAGGCCCCTGATCGAGTATAACAAAGGCACCTGGACCGAGTATAACAAAGTCCCTGATTGAGTAAGACAAAGGCCCCAGGTCGAGTATAAAACAACCCCTGATCGAGCATAACAAAGGCACCCTGGTCGAGTTTAACAATGTCCCCTGGTCGAGTATAACAAAATCCCCTGATCGAGTATAACGAAGGCCTCTCATCGAGTATAACAAAGTCACCTGATCGAGTATAAGAAAGTCCCCTTGATCGAGTATAACAAAGACCCCTGATCAAATATAAAAAGTCCCCTGATTCAGTATAACAAAGTCCCCTCATCGAGTATAACAAATTCCCATAATCGAGCATAACAAAGGCACCCTTGTAGAGTATAACAAAGTCCCCTGGTCGAGTATAACAAAGTCCCCTGATCGAGAGAAACAAAGTCCCCTGGTCGAGTATAACAAAGTCCCCTGATCGAGTATAACAAAGCCCCCTCATCGAGAAAAACAAAGTCCCCTAATTGAGTATAACAAAGTACTCTGATCGAGTAAAACAAAGTCCCCTGGTCGATTAAAACAAAGTCCCCTGATCGAGTATAACAAAGTCCCCTGATCGAGTGTAAAAAAGTCCCCTGATTGAGTATAACAAAGTCCCTTGATCGAGTATAACAAAGTCCCCTGATCGAGCATAACAAAGGCACCCTGGTCGATTACAACAAAGCCCCCTGATCGAGTATGACAAAGACCCATGAACGAATATAACAAAGTCACCTCATTGAGTATAACAAAGTCCCCTGAATGAGTATAACAAAGGCCCCCGATCGAGTATAACAAAGGCACCTGACCGAGTATAACAAAGTCCCCTGGTCGAGTATAACAAAGTCCCCTGATTGAGTATAACAAAGTCCTCTGATCGAGTATAACAAAGTCCTCTGGTCGAGCATAACAAAGGCCCCTGGTCGAGTATAAAAACGTCCCCTGGTCGAGTATAACAAAGTCCCCTGGACGACTATAACAAAGTCCCATGATCGAGCATAACAAAGCCCCCTCATCGAGTATAACACAGTCCCCTGATCGAATATAACAAAGCCCCCTGCTCGAGTAAAACAAAGTCCCCTGATTGTGTATAACAAAGTCCCCTGATCGAATATAACAAAGCCCCCCGCTCGAGTAAAACAAAGTCTCCTGATTGAGTATAACAAAGTCCTCTGAACAAGTATAACAAAGTCACCTGATCGAGTATACCAAAGTCCCTTGATCGAGTATAACAAAGGCCCCTCATCGAGTATAACAAAGACCCTGAACGAGTACAACAAAATCCCCTGATCGAGTATAACAAAGAACCGGATCGAGCATAACAAAGGCCCCTGGTCGAGCAAAACAAAGTCCCCTGGTCGAGTATAACAAAGACCCCTGATCGAGAGAAACAAAGTCCCCTGGTCGAGTATAACAAAGTCCCCTGGTCGAGTATAACAAAGCCCTCATCGGTGAAAAACAAAGTCCCCCTGGATTGAGTATAATATAGTCCTCTGATCGAATAAAACAAAGTCCCCTGGTCGAGTATAACAAAGTCCCCTCATCGAGTATAACAAAGTCCCGTGATCGAGTATAACAAAGTCCCCTAATCGAGTATAACAAAGTCCCCTGATCGAGTATATCAAAGCCCCGGATCGAGCATAACAAAGGCCCCTGGTCGAGCATAACAAAGTCCCCTGGTCGAGTATAACAATGTCCTTATGTCAACAGAAACAAAGTCCCCTGGTCGAGTATAACAAAGTCCCCTGATCGAGTATAACAAAGTCCCCTGATCGAGTATAACAAATTCCCCTTATCGAGTATAACAAAAAGGCTCCTCGTCGAGCATAACAAAGTCCCCTGGTCGAGTAAAACAAAGTCTCCTGATCGAGTAAAACAAAGTCCCCTGGTCGAGTATAACAAAGTCCCCTGATCGAGAATAACAAAGCCCCCTGATAGAGAAAAACAAAGTCCCCTGATTGAGTATAACAAAGTCCCTTGATTGAGTATAACAAAGTCCCCTGATCGAGCATAACAAAGGCTCCCTGGTCGAGTATAACAAAGCCCCCTGATCGAGTATGACAAAGTCCCATGAACGAATATAACAAAGTCACCTAATCGACTATAACAAAGTCCCCTGAATGAGTATAACAAAGGACCCCGATCGAGTATAACAAATGCACCTGACCGAGTATAACAAAGTCCCCTGGTCGAGTATAACAAAGTCCCCTGATCGAGTAGGACAAAGTCCCCAGGTCGAGTATAACAAAGTCCCCTGATTGAGTATAACAAAGTCCTCTGATCGAGTATAACAAAGTCCCCTGGTCAAGCATAACAAAGGCCCCAGATCGAGTATAAAAACGTCCCCTGATCGAGCATAACAAACTCACCCTGGTCGAGTATAACAACGTCCCCTGGTCGAGTATAACAAAGTCCCCTGATCGAGTATAACGAAGGCCCCTGATCGAGTATAACAAAGTCACCTGATCGAGTATAACAATGCCCCCTTGATCAAGTATAACAAAGACCCCTGATCAAATATAAAAAGTCCCCTCATTCAGTATAACAAAGCCCCCTCATCGAGTATAGCAAATTCCCATGATCGAGCATAACAAAGGCACCCTGGTAGAGTATAACAAAGTCCCCTGGTCGAGTATAACAAAGTCCCCTGATCGAGAGAAACAAATTCCCCTGGTCGAGTATAACAAAGTCCCCTGATCGAGTATAACAAAGCCCCCTCATCGAGAAAAACAAAGTCCTCTGATTGAGTATAACAAAGTAATCTGATCGAGTAAAACAAAGTCCCCTGGTCGAGTAAAACAAAGTCCCCTAATCGAGTATAACAAAGTCCCCTGATCGAGTTTAACAAAGTCCCCTGATCGAGTATAACAAAGGCCCCTGATCGAGTATAACAAAGTCCCTGATCGCGTATAACAAGCCCCGACTACATGTAACAAAGCGTCTCCCTGGTCGAGCATAACAACGTCCCCACGGTATAACAAAGTCCTAAGGATTCAGTATATAACAAAGTCCTCTGATCGAGTATAACAAAGTCCCCTGGTCGAGCATAACAAAGGCCCCTGGTCGAGTATAAAAACGTCCCCTGGTCGAGTATAACAAAGTCCCCTGGACGAGTATAACAAAGTCCCATGATCGAGTATAACAAAGCCCCCTCATCGAGTATAACAAAGTCCCCTGATCGAATATAACAAAGCCCCCTGCTAGAGTAAAACAAAGTCCCCTGGTCAAGTATAACAAAGGCCCCTAATCGAGTATAACAAAGACCTTTCATTGAGTATAACAAAGTCCCCTGAGCGAATAAAAAAAAGGCCCCTTCTCGAGCATAAGAAAGTCCCCTGGTCGAGTATACCAAAGTCCCCTAATCGAGTAAAACAAAGTCCGAAGGCGAGTATAACAAAGTCCCCTGATCGAGAGAAACAAAATCACCTGATCGAGTAAAACAAAGTCCCCTTGTCAAGTATAACAAAGGCCCCTAATCGAGTTTAACAAAGACCTCTGATTGAGTATAACAAAGTCCCCTGAGCGAATAAAAAAAGGCCCCTGGTCGAGCATAACAAAGTCCCCTGGTCAAGTATACCAAAGTCCCCCAATCGAGTAAAACAAAGTCCCCTGGTCGAGTATAACCACCTCCCCTGATCGAGAGAAACAAAGTCCCCTGGTCGAGTATAACAAAGTCCCCTAATCGAGTATAACAAAGTACTCTGATCGAGAAAAACAAAGTCCCCTGGTCGAGTAAAACAAAGTCCCCTGATCGAGTATAACAAAGTCCCCTGATTGAGTATAACAAAGTCCCCTGATCGAGTATAACAAAGTCCCCTGGTCGAGTATAACAAAGTCCCCTAATCGAGAGTAGAAACAAAGTCCCTGGTTGCATATAACAAAAGTCCCCTGATCGAATATAACAAAGTCCCTGATCGAGTATAACAAAACCCCAATGATCGAGTATAACAAAGACCCATGATCAAATATAAAAAGTCCCCTCATCGAGTTATCAAAGCGCCCTTGTCGAGTATAACAAAGTCTCCTTATCGAGTATCACAAAGTTCCTTGATCGAGTATAACAAAGTCCCCAAATCGAGTATATCAAAGGCCCCTGATCGAGTATAGCAAAGTACCCTGATCGAGTATAACAAACTCCCCTGATCATGTATACCAAGGTCCCCTGACCGAGTATAACTAAGTCACCTGATCGAGTATAACAAAGTCCCCTGCTCGAGTATAACAAAGTCACCTGATCGAGCATAAGAAACGCCCCTGATCGAGTATAACAAAGCCGCCTGGTCGAGTATAACAAAGTCCCCTGGGCGAGTAAAACAAAGTCCCCTGATCGAGTATAGAAAAACCCCCTCATCGAGTATTACAAAGGCCCCTCTTTGAGTATAACAAAGACCCCTGATCGAGTATAACAAAGTCCCATGAACGAATATAACAAAGTCACCTGATCGAGTATACCAAAGTCCCCTGATCGATTATAACAAAAGCCCCTGCTTGAGTATAAAAATGGCCCCTCATCGAGTATAACAAAGTCCTCTAAATGAGTATAACAAAGGCCCCCGATCAAGTATAACAAAGGCACCTGACCGAGTATAACAAAGTCCCCTGGTCGAGTATAACAAAGTCCCCTGATTGAGTATAACAAAGTCCTCTGATCGAGTATAACAAAGTCCCCTAGTCGAGCATAACAAAGGCCCCTGGTCGAGTATAAAAACGTCGCCTGGTCGAGTATAACAAAGTCCCCTGGACGACTATAACAAAGTCCCATGATCGAGTATAACAAAGCCCCCTCATCGAGTATAACAAAGTCCCCTGATCGAATATAACAAAGCCCCCTGCTAGAGTAAAACAAAGACCCCTGGTCAAGTATAACAAAGGCCCCTAATCGAGTATAACAAAGACCTTTCATTGAGTATAACAAAGTCCCCTGAGCGAATAAAAAAAAGGCCCCTTCTCGAGCATAAGAAAGTCCCCTGGTCGAGTATACCAAAGTCCCCTAATCGAGTAAAACAAAGTCCGAAGGCGAGTATAACAAAGTCCCCTGATCGAGAGAAACAAAATCACCTGATCGAGTAAAACAAAGTCCCCTTGTCAAGTATAACAAAGGCCCCAAATCGAGTTTAACAAAGACCTCTGATTGAGTATAACAAAGTCCCCTGAGCGAATAAAAAAAGGCCCCTGGTCGAGCATAACAAAGTCCCCTGGTCAAGTATACCAAAGTCCCCCAATCGAGTAAAACAAAGTCCCCTGGTCGAGTATAACCACCTCCCCTGATCGAGAGAAACAAAGTCCCCTGGTCGAGTATAACAAAGTCCCCTAATCGAGTATAACAAAGTACTCTGATCGAGAAAAACAAAGTCCCCTGGTCGAGTAAAACAAAGTCCCCTGATCGAGTATAACAAAGTCCCCTGATTGAGTATAACAAAGTCCCCTGATCGAGTATAACAAAGTCCCCTGGTCGAGTATAACAAAGTCCCCTAATCGAGAGAAACAAAGTCCCCTGGTTGCATATAACAAAGTCCCCTGATCGAGTATAACAAAGTCCCCTGATCGAGTATAACAAAAAGGCTCCTGGTCAAATATATAAAGTCCCCTAATCGAGTATATCAAAGCCCTCTTGTCGAGTATAACAAAGTCTCCTCATCGAGTATAACAAAGTTCCTTGATCGAGTATAACAAAGTCCCCAAACGAGTATATCAAAGGCCCCTGATCGAGTATAGCAAAGTACCCTGATCGAGTATAACAAACTCCCCTGATCATGTATATCAAAGTCCCCTAACTAAGTATAACAAAGTCACCTGATCGAGAATAACAAAGTCCCCTGCTCGAGTATAACAAAGTCCCCAGATCGAGCATAAGAAACGCCCCTGATCGAGTATAACAAAGCTGCCTGGTCGAGTATAACAAAGTCCCCTGGGCGAGTAAAACAAAGTCCCGTGATCGAGTATAAAAAAAAACCCTCATCGAGTATTACAAAGGCCCGTCTTTGAGTATAACAAAGATCCCTGATCGAGTATAACAAAGTCCCATGAACGAATATAACAAAGTCACCTGATCGAGTATACCAAAGTCCCCTGATCGATTATAACAAAAGCCCCTGCTTGAGTATAAAAATGGCCCCTCATCGAGTATAACAAAGTCCTCTAAATGAGTATAACAAAGGCCCCCGATCAAGTATAACAAAGGCACCTGACCGAGTATAACAAAGTCCCCTGGTCGAGTATAACAAAGTCCCCTGATTGAGTATAACAAAGTCCTCTGATCGAGTATAACAAAGTCCCCTAGTCGAGCATAACAAAGGCCCCTGGTCGAGTATAAAAACGTCGCCTGGTCGAGTATAACAAAGTCCCCTGGACGACTATAACAAAGTCCCATGATCGAGTATAACAAAGCCCCCTCATCGAGTATAACAAAGTCCCCTGATCGAATATAACAAAGCCCCCTGCTAGAGTAAAACAAAGACCCCTGGTCAAGTATAACAAAGGCCCCTAATCGAGTATAACAAAGACCTTTCATTGAGTATAACAAAGTCCCCTGAGCGAATAAAAAAAAGGCCCCTTCTCGAGCATAAGAAAGTCCCCTGGTCGAGTATACCAAAGTCCCCTAATCGAGTAAAACAAAGTCCGAAGGCGAGTATAACAAAGTCCCCTGATCGAGAGAAACAAAATCACCTGATCGAGTAAAACAAAGTCCCCTTGTCAAGTATAACAAAGGCCCCAAATCGAGTTTAACAAAGACCTCTGATTGAGTATAACAAAGTCCCCTGAGCGAATAAAAAAAGGCCCCTGGTCGAGCATAACAAAGTCCCCTGGTCAAGTATACCAAAGTCCCCCAATCGAGTAAAACAAAGTCCCCTGGTCGAGTATAACCACCTCCCCTGATCGAGAGAAACAAAGTCCCCTGGTCGAGTATAACAAAGTCCCCTAATCGAGTATAACAAAGTACTCTGATCGAGAAAAACAAAGTCCCCTGGTCGAGTAAAACAAAGTCCCCTGATCGAGTATAACAAAGTCCCCTGATTGAGTATAACAAAGTCCCCTGATCGAGTATAACAAAGTCC
>NW_024724582.1:0-15370 GCF_018991925.1 Homarus americanus
GATCACACTGTTTCCTTCTACTGGAACATCACACTGTCGCTAATTTCTGTAACATCACACTGTTAACAACTGCTATAAGATCACACTGTTTCCTGCTACTGGAACATCACACTGTCGCTAACTTCTGTAATATCACATTGTTAACAACTGTTATAAGATCACACTGTTTCCTCCTACTGGAACATCACACTAATACTAACTACTGTAACATCACTCTGTTAACAACTGCTATAAGATCACACTGTTCCCTTCTACTGGAACATCACACGGTCGCTAACTTCTGTAACATCACACTTTTAACAACTGCTATAAGATGATACTGTTTCCTTCTACTGGAACATCACACTGTCGCTAACTTCTGTAATATCACTCTGTTAACAACTGCTATAAGATCATACTGTTTCCTTCTACTGGAACATCACACTGTCGCTAACTTCTATAATATCACACTGTTAACAACTGCTATAAGATCACACAGTTTCCTTCTACTGGAACTTCTCACTGTCGCTAACTTCTGTAGTATCACACTGTTAACACTGCTATAAGTTCACACTGTTTCCTTCTACTGGAACATCACACTGTCGCTAGCTTCTGTAACATCACACTGTTAACAACTGCTATAAGATCACACTGTTTCCTTCTACTGGAACATCACACTGTCGCTAACTTCTGTCTTATCACACTGTTAACAACTGCTATAAGTTCACACTGTTTCCTTCTACTGGAACATCACACTCTTACTAACTAGGGTAATATCACACTGTTAACATCTGCTATAAGATCACACTGTTTCCTTCTACTGGAACATCACACTGTCGCTAACTTCTGTAACATCACACTGTTAACAACTGCTATAAGATTACACTGTTTCCTGCTACTGGAACATCACATTGTCGCTAACTTCTGTAATATCACATTGTTAACAACTGCTATAAGATCACACTGTTTCCTTCTACTGGAACATCACACTATTACTAACTACTGTAAAATCACACTGTTAACAACTGCTATAAGATCACACTGTTTCCTTCTACTGGAACATCACACTGTCGCTAACTTCTGTAACATCACACTGTTAACAACTGCTATAAGATCACACTGTTTCCTTCTACTGGAACATCACACTGTCGCTAACTTCTGTAACATCACACTGTTAACAACTGCTATAAGATCACACTGTTCCTTCTACTGGAACATCACACTGTCGCCAACTTCTGTAACATCACACTGTTAACAACTGCTATAAGATTACACTGTTTCCTTCTACTGGAACATCACACTGTCGCTAACTTCTGTAATATCACATTGTTAACAACTGTTATAAGATCACACTGTTTCCTTCTACAGAACTTCTCACTGTCGCTAACTTCTGTAGTATCACACTGTTAACAGCTGCTATAACATCACACTGTTTCCGTCTACTGGAACATCACTCTGTCGCTAGCTTCTGTAACATCACACTGTTAACAACTGCTATAAGATCACACTGTTTCCTTCTACTGGAACATCACACTGTCGCTAACTTCCGTATTATCACACTGTTAACAACTGCTATAAGATCACACTCTTTCCTTCTACTGGAACATCACACTATTTCTAACTATGGTAATATCACACTGTTAACAACTCCTATAAGATCACACTGTTACCTTCTAATGGAACATCACACTGTCGCTAACTTCTGTAACATCACACTGTTAACAACTGCTATAAGATCACACTGTTTCCTTCTACTGGAACATCACACTGTCGGTAACTTCTGTAACATCACACTGTTAACAACTCCTATAAGATCACACTGTTTCCTTCTACTGGAACATCACACTATTACTAACTACTGTAATATCACCCTGTTAACAACTGCTATAAGATCACACTGTTTCCTTCTACTGGAACATCACACTGTTAACAACTGCTATAAGATCACACTGTTTCCTTCTAC
Source organism: Homarus americanus (assembly GCF_018991925.1). Lineage (NCBI taxonomy): Eukaryota > Metazoa > Arthropoda > Malacostraca > Decapoda > Nephropidae > Homarus > Homarus americanus. The sequence goes on from NW_024724582.1 coordinate 1,943, forward strand.
TGGAACATCACACTATTACTAACTACTGTAATATCACACTGTTAACAACTGCTATAAGATCACACTGTTTCCTTCTACTGGAACATCACACTGTTAACAACTGCTATAAGATCACACTGTTTCCTTCTACTGGAACATCACACTATTACTAACTACTGTAATATCACACTGTTAACAACTGCTATAAGATCACACTGTTTCCTTCGACTGGAACATCACACTGTCGCTAACTTCTGTAACATCACACTGTTAACAACTGCAATAAGATAACACTGTTTCCTTCTACTGGAACATCACACTGTCGCTAACTTCTGTAACATCACACTGTTAACAACTGCTTTAAGATCACACTGTTTCCTTCTACTGGAACATCACACTATTACTCACTTCTGTAATATCACACTGTTAACAACTGCTATAAGATCACACTGTTTCCTTCTACTGGAACATCACACTGTCGCTAACTTCTGTAACATCACACTGTTAACAACTGCTATAAGATCACACTGTTTCCTTCTACTGGAACATCACACTATTACTAACTACTGTAATATCACACTGTTAACAACTGCTATTAGATCACACTGTTTCCTTCTACTGGAACATCACACTGTCAACTAATTTCTTGTAACATCACAATGTTAAAAAGCTACTATAAGATCACATTATTTTCCTTCTACTGAGACCATCACACTGTCTGTGCTTCTGCAACATCACACTGTTTCTCTAAGATCACACTGTTTCCTTCTACTGGAACATCACACTGTCGCTAACTTCTGTAATATCACACTGTTAACAACTGCTATAAGATCACACTGTTTCCTTCTACTGGAACATCACACTATTACTAACTATGGTAATATCAAACTGTTAACAACTGCTATAAGGTTCACACTGTTTCCTTCTACTGGAACATCACACTGTCGCTAACGTCTGTAACATCACACTGTTAACAACTGCTATAAGATTACACTGTTTCCTTCTACTGGAACATCACACTGTCGGTAACTTCTGTAACATCACACTGTTAACAACTGCTATAAGATCACACTGTTTCCTTCGACTGGAACATCACACTATTACTAACTACTGTAATATCACACTTTTAACATCTGCTATAAGATCACACTGTTTCCTTCTACTGGAACATCACACTGTTAACAACTGCTATAAGATCACACTGTTTCCTTCTACTGGAACATCACACTATTACTAACTACTGTAATATCACACTGTTAACAACTGCTATAAGATCACACTGTTTCCTTCTACTGGAACATCACACTATTAACTGCTTCTTTATAAGATCACACTGTTTCCTTCTACTGGAACATCACACTATTACTAACTACTGTGATATCACACTGTTAACAAGTGCTATAAGATCACACTGTTTCCTTTTACTGGAACATCACACTGTTAACAACTGCTATAAGATCACACTGTTTCCTTCTACTGGAACATCACACTGTCGCTAACTTCTGTAACATCACACTGTTAACAACTGCTATAAGATTACACTGTTTCCTGCTACTGGAACATCACATTGTCGCTAACTTCTGTAATATCACATTGTTAACAACTGCTATAAGATCACACTGTTTCCTTCTACTGGAACATCACATAATAAATAACTATTTTAACATCACACTGTTAATAACTGCTATAAGATTGCACTGTTTCTACATTCTGCCAGAGACACATCACGCAGTCCTTGCTTCACCTTAACATCACACTGTTAACAATTACTGTAAGATCACACTGTTTTCCTTCTTAACAGAACATCACCTGTCACTAACTTCTACCATGTCACAATGTTAACAACGCTGCTATAAGATCATACTGTTTCCTTCTACTGCAACATCACGCAGTTGCTTCTTTTATAATATCACTGTTAACAACTGCTATAAGTTCACACAGTTTTCCTTCTACTGGGGCATCACACTGTTAACCGCTTTGCTATAAGATCACACACTGTTTCCTTCTCTGGAACATCACACTATTACTAACTACTAACAATATCCACACTGTTAACAACTTTGCTATAAGAATCACTGTTTCCTTCACCGGAACATCACACTGTTAACAACTGCTATAAGGTCACACTCTTTCCTTCTAGTGGAACATCACACTCGCTAACTTCTGTAACATCACACTGTTAACAACTGCTATAATATCACACTATTTCCTTCTACTGGAATATCACACTATTACTAACTACTGTAATATCACACTGTTAACAACTGCTATAAGATCACACTGTTTCCTTCTACTGGAACATCACACTATCGCTAACTTCTGTAATATAACACTGTTAACAACTGCTATAATATCACACTGTTTCCTTCTACTGGAACATCACACTATTACTAACTACTGTAATATCACACTGTTAACAACTGCTATAAGATCACTGTTTCCAACTACCTGGAACATCACACTTTTTACTAACTTCTGTAACATCACACTGTTAACAGCACTATAAAGATCACACTGTTTCCTTCTGGAACATCACACTGTGTCGCTTACGCAATATCACACTGTTAACAACTTGCTATTAGATCACACTGTTTCCTTCTACTGGAACATCACACTCCTTTAACTATAGCAACATCACACTGTTAAAAACTGCTATAAGATCACACTGTTTTCCTTCTACTGGAACATCACACTGTCGCTAACTTCTGTAACATCACACTGTTAACAACTGCTATAAGATCACACTGTTTCCTTCTACTGGAACATCACACTGTTAACAACTGCTATAAGATCACACTGTTTCCTTCTACTGAAACATCACACTGTCGCTAACTTCTATAATATCACACTGTTAACAACTGCTATAAGATCACACTGTTTCCTTCTACTGGACCATCACACTATTACTAACTATGGTAATATCAAACTGTTAACAACTGCTATAAGGTTCACACTGTTTCCTTCTACTGGAACATCACACTGTCGCTAACTTCTATAATATCACACTGTTAACAACTGCTATAAGATCACACTGTTTCCTTCTACTGGAACATCACACTGTCGCTAACTTCTGTAATATCACACTGTTAACAACTGCTATAGGATCACACTGTTTCCTTCTACTGGACCATCACACTATTACTAACTATGGTAATATCACACTGTGCTGCTTTGCACTATAAGTTTCACACTGTTTCTGCAGAACATCACTCTGTCGGTAACTTCTGTAACATCACACTGTTAACAACTGCTATAAGATCACACTCTTTCCTTCTACTGGAACTTCACACTATTACTAACTATGGTAATATCACACTGTTAACAACTGCTATAAGATCACACTGTTTCCTTCTTCTGGAACATCACACTATTACTAACTACTGTAATATCACACTTTTAACATCTGCTATAAGATCACACTGTTTCCTTCTACTGGAACCTCACACTATTACTAACTACTGTAATATCACACTGTTAACAACTGCTATAAGATCACACTGTTTCCTTCTACTGGAACATCACACTGATAACAACTGCTATAAGATCACACTGTTTCCTTCTACTGGAAAATCACACTATTACTAACTACTGTAATATCACACTGTTAACAAGTGCTATAAGATCACACTGTTTCCTGCTACTGGAACATCACACTGTCACTAACTTCTGTAATATCACATTGTTAACAACTGCTATAAGATCACACTGTTTCCTTCTACTGGAACATCACACTATTACTAACTACTGTAATATCACACTGTTAACAAATGCTATAACATCACACTGTTTCCTTCTACTGGAACGTCACACTGTCGCTAACTTCTGTAACATCACACTGTTAACAACTGCTATAAGATCACACTGTTTCCTTCTACTGGAACATCATACTGTCGCTAACTTCTGTAACATCACACTGTTAACAACTGCTATAAGATCACACTGTTCCTTCTACTCGAACATCACACTGTCGCTAACTTCTGTAACATCACACTGTTAACAACTGCTATAAGATTACACTGTTTCCTTCTACAGAACTTCTCACTGTCACTAACTTCTGTAACATCACACTGTTAACAACTGCTATAAGATCACACTGTTTCCGTCTACTGGAACATCACTCTGTCGCTAACTTCCGTATTATCACACTGTTAACAACTGCTTAAGATCACACTCTTTCCTTCTACTGGAACATCACACTATTACTAACTATGGTAATATCACACTGTTAACAACTGCTATAAGATCACACTGTTTCCTTCTAATGGAACATCACACTGTCGCTAACTTCTGTAACATCACACTGTTAACAACTGCTATAAGATCACACTGTTTCCTTCTACTGGAACATCTCAATTCTCGCTAACTTCTGTAGTATCACACTGTGAACAACTGTTATAAAATCACACTGTTTCCTTCTACTGGAACTTCAAACTATTACTATCAACTGTAACATCACACTGTTAACAACTGCTATAAGATTACACTGTTTCCTTCTACAGAACTTCTCACTGTCACTAACTTCTGTAACATCACACTGTTAACAACTGCTATAAGATCACACTGTTTCCGTCTACTGGAACATCACTCTGTCGCTAGCTTCTGTAACATCACACTGTTAACAACTGCTATAAGATCACACTGTTCCTTCTACTGGAACATCACACTGTCGCTAACTTCTGTAACATCACACTGTTAACAACTGCTATACGATCACACTGTTTCCGTCTACTGGAACATCACTCTGTCGCTAGCTTCTGTAACATCACACTGTTAACAACTGCTATAAGATCACACTGTTTCCTTCTACTGGAACATCACACTGTCGCTAACTTCCGTATTATCACACTGTTAACAACTGCTCAAGATCACACTCTTACCTTCTACTGGAACATCACTCTATTACTAACTATGGTAATATCACACTGTTAACAACTGCTATAAGATCACACTGTTTCCTTCTAATGGAACATCACACTGTCGCTAACCTCTGTAACATCACACTGTTAACAACTGCTATAAGATCACACTGTTTCCTTCTACTGGAACATCACACTATTACTAACTATGGTAATATCACACTGTTAACAACTGCTATAAGATCACACTGTTTCCTTCTACTGGAACATCACACTGTCGCTAACTTCTGTAACATCACACTGTTAACAACTGCTATAAGATCACACTGTTTCGTTCTACTGGAACATCACACTGTCGGTAACTTCTGTAACATCACACTGTTAACAACTGCTATAAGATCACACTGTTTCCTTCTACTGGAACCTCACACTATTACTAACTACTGTAATATCACACTGTTAACAACTGCTATAAGATCACACTGTTTCCTTCTACTGGAACATCACACTGATAACAACTGCTATAAGATCACACTGTTTCCTTCTACTGGAAAATCACACTATTACTAACTACTGTAATATCACACTGTTAACAAGTGCTATAAGATCACACTGTTTCCTTCTACTGGAACATCACAACAACTGCTATAAGATCACACTGTTTCCTTCTACTGGAACATCACACTGTCGCTAACTTCTGTAACATCACACTGTTAACAACTGCTATAAGATTACACTGTTTCCTGCTACTGGAACATCACACTGTCACTAACTTCTGTAATATCACATTGTTAACAACTGCTATAAGATCACACTGTTTCCTTCTACTGGAACATCACACTATTACTAACTACTGTAATATCACACTGTTAACAAATGCTATAACATCACACTGTTTCCTTCTACTGGAACGTCACACTGTCGCTAACTTCTGTAACATCACACTGTTAACAACTGCTATAAGATCACACTGTTTCCTTCTACTGGAACATCATACTGTCGCTAACTTCTGTAACATCACACTGTTAACAACTGCTATAAGATCACACTGTTCCTTCTACTGGAACATCACACTGTCGCTAACTTCTGTAACATCACACTGTTAACAACTGCTATAAGATCACACTGTTTCCTTCTACTGGAACATCACACTGTCGCTAACTTCCGTATTATCACACTGTTAACAACTGCTTAAGGTCACACTCTTTCCTTCTACTGGAACATCACACTATTACTAACTATTGTAATATCACACTGTTAACAACTGCTATAAGATCACACTTTTTCCTTCAAATGGAACATCACACTGTCGCTAACTTCTGTAACATCACACTGTTAACAACTGCTATAAGATCACACTGTTTCCTTCTACTGGAACATCTCAATTCTCGCTAACTTCTGTAGTATCACACTGTGAACAACTGTTATAAAATCACACTGTTTCCTTCTACTGGAACTTCAAACTATTACTATCAACTGTAACATCACACTGTTAACAACTGCTATAAGATCAATAATTGTTTCCGTCTACTGAACATCACTGTCGGTAGCTTCTGTAACATCACACTGTTAACAACTGCTATAAGATCACACTGTTCCTTCTACTGGAACATCACACTGTCGCTAACTTCTGTAACATCACACTGTTAACAACTGCTATACGATCACACTGTTTCCGTCTACTGGAACATCACTCTGTCGCTAGCTTCTGTAACATCACACTGTTAACAACTGCTATAAGATCACACTGTTTCCTTCTACTGGAACATCACACTGTCGCTAACTTCCGTATTATCACACTGTTAACAACTGCTTAAGATCACACTCTTTCCTTCGACTGGAACATCACTCTATTACTAACTATGGTAATATCACACTGTTAACAACTGCTATAAGATCACACTGTTTCCTTCTAATGGAACATCACACTGTCGCTAACTTCTGTAACATCACACTGTTAACAACTGCTATAAGATCACACTGTTTCCCTCTACTGGAACATCTCACTGTCGCTAACTTCTGTAGTATCATACTGTGAACAACTGTTATAAAATCACACTGTTTCCTTCTACTGGAACTTCAAACTATTACTAACTACTGTAACATCACACTGTTAACAACTGCTATAAGATCACACTGTTTCCTTCTACTGGAACATCACACTGTCGCTAACTTCTGTAACATCACACTGTCGTTACCTTCTGTAACATCACACTGTCGTTACCTTCTGTAACATCACACTGTTAACAACTGCTATAAGATCACACTGTTTCCTTCTACTGGAACATCACACTGTCGCTAACTTCTGTAATATCACATTGTATCCAACGGCTATAACATTACACTTTTACTAACTACAGTAACATCACACTGTTAACAACTGCTATAAGATCACAGTTTCCTTCTACTGGAACATCACACTGTCGCTAACTTCTGTAACATCACACTGTTAACAACTGCTATAAGATCACACTGTTTCCTTCTACTGGAACATCACACTGTCGCTAATTTCTGTAACATCACACTGTTAACAACTGCTATAAGATCACACTGTTTCCTGCTACTGGAACATCACACTGTCGCTAACTTCTGTAATATCAAATTTTTAACAACTGTTATAAGATCACACTGTTTCCTCCTACTGGAACATCACACTAATACTAACTACTGTAACATCACTCTGTTAACAACTGCTATAAGATCACACTGTTCCCTTTTACTGGAACATCACACGGTCGCTAACTTCTGTAACATCACACTGTTAACAACTGCTATAAGATGATACTGTTTCCTTCTACTGGAACATCACACTGTCGCTAACTTCTGTAATATCACTCTGTTAACAACTGCTATAAGATCATACTGTTTCCTTCTACTGGAACATCACACTGTCGCTAACTTCTATAATATCACACTGTTAACAACTGCTATAAGATCACACAGTTTCCTTCTACTGGAACTTCTCACTGTCGCTAACTTCTGTAGTATCACACTGTTAACAACTGCTATAAGATCACACTGTTTCCTTCTACTGGAAAATCACACTGTCGCTAGCTTCTGTAACATCACACTGTTAACAACTGCTATAAGATCACACTGTTTCCTTCTACTGGAACATCACACTGTCGCTAACTTCTGTCTTATCACACTGTTAACAACTGCTATAAGATCACACTGTTTCCTTCTACTGGAACATCACACTCTTACTAACTAGGGTAATATCACACTGTTAACATCTGCTATAAGATCACACTGTTTCCTTCTACTGGAACATCACACTGTCGCTAACTTCTGTAACATCACACTGTTAACAACTGCTATAAGATTACACTGTTTCCTGCTACTGGAACATCACATTGTCGCTAACTTCTGTAATATCACATTGTTAACAACTGCTATAAGATCACACTGTTTCCTTCTACTGGAACATCACACTATTACTAACTACTGTAAAATCACACTGTTAACAACTGCTATAAGATCACACTGTTTCCTTCTACTGGAACATCACACTGTCGCTAACTTCTGTAACATCACACTGTTAACAACTGCTATAAGATCACACTGTTTCCTTCTACTGGAACATCACACTGTCGCTAACTTCTGTAACATCACACTGTTAACAACTGCTATAAGATCACACTGTTCCTTCTACTGGAACATCACACTGTCGCCAACTTCTGTAACATCACACTGTTAACAACTGCTATAAGATTACACTGTTTCCTTCTACTGGAACATCACACTGTCGCTAACTTCTGTAATATCACATTGTTAACAACTGTTATAAGATCACACTGTTTCCTTCTACAGAACTTCTCACTGTCGCTAACTTCTGTAGTATCACACTGTTAACAACTGCTATAAGATCACACTGTTTCCGTCTACTGGAACATCACTCTGTCACTAGCTTCTGTAACATCACACTGTTAACAACTGCTATAAGATCACACTGTTTCCTTCTACTGGAACATCACACTGTCGCTAACTTCCGTATTATCACACTGTTAACAACTGCTTAAGATCACACTCTTTCCTTCTACTGGAACATCACACTATTACTAACTATGGTAATATCACACTGTTAACAACTGCTATAAGATCACACTGTTTCCTTCTAATGGAACATCACACTGTCGCTAACTTCTGTAACATCACACTGTTAACAACTGCTATAAGATCACACTGTTTCCTTCTACTGGAACTTCAAACTATTACTAACTACTGTAACATCACACTGTTAACAACTGCTATAAGATCACACTGTTTCCTTCTACTGGAACATCACACAATTACTAACTTCTGTAATATCACACTGTTAACAACTGCTATAAGATCACACTGTTTCCTTCTACTGGAACATCACACTGTCGCTAACTTCTGTAACATCACACTGTTAACAACTGCTATAAGATCACACTGTTTCCTTCTACTGGAACATCACACTGTCGGTAACTTCTGTAACATCACACTGTTAACAACTGCTATAAGATCACACTGTTTCCTTCTACTGGAACATCACACTATTACTAACTACTGTAATATCACACTGTTAACAACTGCTATAAGATCACACTGTTTCCTTCTACTGGAACATCACACTTTACCAACTTCTGTTAACAACTGCTATAAGATCACACTGTTTCCTTCTACTGGAACATCACACTATTACTAACTACTGTAATATCACACTGTTAACAACTGCTATAAGATCACACTGTTTCCTTCTACTGGAACATCACACTCTTAACAACTGCTATAAGATCACACTGTTTCCTTCTACTGGAACATCACACTATCGCTAACTTCTGTAATATCACACTGTTAACAACTGCTATAAGATCACACTGTTTCCTTCTACTGGAACATCACACTGTCGCTAACTTCTGTAACATCACACTGTTAACAACTGCTATAAGATCACACTGTTTCCTTCTACTGGAACATCACACTATTACTCACTTCTGTAATATCACACTGTTAACAACTGCTATAAGATCACACTGTTTCCTTCTACTGGAACATCACACTGTCGCTAACTTCTGTAACATCACACTGTTAACAACTGCTATAAGATCACACTGTTTCCTTCTACTGGAACATCACACTATTACTAACTACTGTAATATCACACTGTTAACAACTGCTATTAGATCACACTGTTTCCTTCTACTGGAACATCACACTGTCGCTAACTTCTGTAACATCACACTGTTAAAAACTACTATAAGATCACACTGTTTCCTTCTACTGGAACATCACACTGTCGCTAACCTCTGTAACATCACACTGTTAACAACTGCTATAAGATCACACTGTTTCCTTCTACTGGAACATCACACTGTCGCTAACTTCTGTAATATCACACTGTTAACAACTGCTATAAGATCACACTGTTTCCTTCTACTGGAACATCACACTATTACTAACTATGGTAATATCAAACTGTTAACAACTGCTATAAGGTTCACACTGTTTCCTTCTACTGGAACATCACACTGTCACTAACGTCTGTAACATCACACTGTTAACAACTGCTATAAGATCACACTGTTTCCTTCTACTGGAACATGACACTGTCGGTAACTTCTGTAACATCACACTGTTAACAACTGCTATAAGATCACACTGTTTCCTTCTACTGGAACATCACACTATTACTAACTACTGTAATATCACACTTTTAACATCTGCTATAAGATCACACTGTTTCCTTCTACTGGAACATCACACTGTTAACAACTGCTATAAGATCACACTGTTTCCTTCTACTGGAACATCACACTATTACTAACTACTGTAATATCACACTGTTAACAACTGCTATAAGATCACACTGTTTCCTTCTACTGGAACATCACACTATTAGTAACTACTGTAATATCACACTGTTAACATCTGCTATAAGATCACACTGTTTCCTTCTACTGGAACATCACACTGTCGCTAACTTCTGTAACATCACACTGTTAAAAACTGAAATAAGATCACACTGTTTCCTTCTACTGAACATCACACTGTCGCTAACTTCTGTAACATCACACTGTTAAGAACTGCTATAAGATCACACTGTTTCCTTCTACTGGAACATCACACTGTCGCTAACTTCTGTAATATCACACTGTTAACAACTGCTATAAGATCACACTGTTTCCTTCCACTGGAACATCACACTCTCGCTAACTTCTGTAACATCTCACTGTCGCTAACTTCTGTAATATCACACTGTTAACAACTGTTATAAGATCACACTGTTTCCTTCTACTGGAACATCACACTGTCGCTAACTTCTGTAATATCACACTGTTAACAACTGCTATAAGATCACACTGTTTCCTTCTACTGGAACATCACACTGTCGCTAACTTCTGTAACATCACAATGTTAACAACTGCTATAAGATCACACTGTTTCTTTCTACTGGAACATGACACTGTCGCTAACTTCTGTAATATCACATTGTTTCCAACTGCTATAACATTACACTTTTACTAACTACAGTAACATCACACTGTTAACAACTGCTATAAGATCACACTGTTTTCTTCTACTGGGACATCACACTGTCGCTAACTTCTGTAACATCACACTGTTAACAACTGCTATAAGATCACACTGTTTCCTTCTACTGGAACATCACACTGTCGCTAACTTCTGTAACATCACACTGTTAACAACTGCTATAAGATCACACTGTTTCCTTCTACTGGAACATCACACTGTTACTAACTATGGTAATATCACACTGTTAACAACTGCTATAAGATCACACTGTTTCCTTCTACTGGAACATCACACTGTCGCTAACTTCTGTAACATCACACTGTTAACAACTGCTATAAGATCACACTGTTTCCTTCTACTGGAACATCACACTGTCGGTAACTTCTGTAACATCACACTGTTAACAACTGCTATAAGATCACACTGTTTCCTTCTACTGGAACATCACACTATTACTAACTACTGTAATATCACACTGTTAACAACTGCTATAAGATCACACTGTTTCCTTCTACTGGAACATCACACTGTTAACAACTGCTATAAGATCACACTGTTTCCTTCTACTGGAACATCACACTATTACTAACTACTGTAATATCACACTGTTAACAAGTGCTATAAGATCACACTGTTTCCTTTTACTGGAACATCACACTGTTAACAACTGCTATAAGATCACACTGTTTCCTTCTACTGGAACATCACACTGTCGCTAACTTCTGTAACATCACACTGTTAACTGCTTCTTTATAAATTACGCACCCGAACGCCGCTGCTGGAACATCACGCTGTAGCTAGCTTCTGTAATATCACATTGTTAACAACTGCTGCTAAGATCACACTGTTCCTTCTACTGGAACATCACACTGTCGCTAACTTCTGTAACATCACACTGTTAACAACTGCTATAAGATTACACTGTTTCCTGCTACTGGAACATCACACTGTCGCTAACTTCTGTAATATCACATTGTTAACAACTGCTATAAGATCACACTGTTCCTTCTACTGGAACATCACACTGTCGCTAACTTCTTTAACATCACACTGTTAACAACTGCTATAAGATTACACTGTTTCCTTCTACCAGAACATCACACGGTCGCTAACTTCTGTAACATCACACTGTTAACAATTGCTATAAGATCACACTGTTTCCTTCTGCTGGAACATCACACTGTCACTAACTTCTGTAATATCACAGTGTTAACAACTGCTATAAGATCATACTGTTTCCTTCTACTGCAACATCACACCGTTGCTAACTTTTATAATATCACACTGTTAACAACTGCTATAAGTTCACACAGTTTCCTTCTACTGGAACATCACACTGTTAACAACTGCTATAAGATCACACTGTTTCCTTCTACTGGAACATCACACTATTACTAACTACTGTAATATCACACTGTTAACAACTGCTATAAGATCACACTGTTTCCTTCTACTGGAACATCATACTCTTACTAACTATGGTAATATCACACTGTTAACATCTGCTATAAGATCACACTGTTTCCTTCTACTGGAACATCACACTGTCGCTAACTTCTGTAACATCACACTGTTAACAACTGCTATAAGATTACACTGTTTCCTGCTACTGGAACATCATACTGTCACTAACTTCTGTAATATCACACTGTTAAAAACTGCTATAAGATCACACTGTTTCCTTCTACTGGAACATCACACTATTACTAACTACTGTAATATCACACTGTTAACAACTGCTATAAGATCACACTGTTTCCTTCTACTGGAACATCACACTGTTGCTAACTTCTGTAACATCACACTGTTAACAACTGCTATAATATCACACTGTTTCCTTCTACTGGAACATCACACTATTACTAACTAATGCAATATCACACTGTTAACAACTGCTATAAGGTCACACTCTTTCCCTCTAGTGGAACATCACACTGTCGCTAACTTCTGTAACATCACACTGTTAACAACTGCTATAATATCACACTGTTTCCTTTTACTGGAACATCACACTATTACTAACTACTGTAATATCACACTGTTAACAACTGCTATAAGATCACACTGTTTCCTTCTACTGGAACATCAC
>NW_024724583.1:0-18096 GCF_018991925.1 Homarus americanus
TCGAGTATAATAACGTTCCCTGATCGAGTATAACAAAGTCCCCTGATCGAGTATAACAAGGTCCCTAGATCGAGTATAACAAAGTCCCCTGATAGAGTATAACAAAGTCCCCTGATCGAGTATAACAATGTCCCCTGATCGAGTATAACAAAGTCCCTTGATCGAGTATAACAAGGTACCCTTATCGAGAATGACAAAGGCCCCTGATCGAGTATAACAAAAGCCCCTGATCGAGTATAACAAAGTCCCCTGATCGAGTATAACAAAGCCCCCTGATCGAGTATAACAAAGACCCCTGATCGATTTTAACAATGCCCCCTCATCGAGTATAACAAAGCCCCCTCATAGAGGATAACAAAGGGCCCTGTTCGAGTATAACAAAGGCCCGTGATCGAGTATAACAAAGGCCCCTTGTCGAGCATAACAAAGTCCCATTATCGAGTATAACAAACGCCCCTTATCGAGTAAAACAAATACCCCTGATCGAGTGTAACAAAGTCCCCTGATCGAGTATAACAAAGTTCCCTGATCGAGTATAATAAAGTCCCCTCATAGAGTATAACAAAGTTCACTGATCGAGTATAACAAAGCCCCCTCATCGAGTATAACAAAGTCCCCTTATCAGTATAACAAAGTCCCCTGATTGAGTATAACAAAGTCCCCTGATCGAGTATAACAAAGGGCCCTGATCGAGTATAACAAAGTCCCCTCATCGAGTATAACAGAGGCCCCTGATCGAGTATAACAAAGGCTCCTCATCATGTATAACAAAGTCCCCAGATCCAGTATAACAAAGTCATCTGATAGAGTAAAACAAAGGCCCCTCATCGAGTATAACAAAGTCCCCTGATCGAGTATAACAAAGTCCCCTGAACGAGTATAACAAAGACCCCTGAACGAGTATAACAAAGATCCCTGATCGAGTATAACAAAGTCCCCTGATAAAGTATAACAAAGCCCCTAGATCGAGTATAACAAAGCTCCCTGATCGAGTATAACAAAGGCCCCTGATCGAGTATAACAAAGTCCCCTGATCAAGTATAACAAAGCCCCCTCATCGAGTATAACAAAGCTCCCTGATCGAGTATAACAAAGGCCCCTCATCAAGTATACCAAACGCCCCTGATCGAGTATAACAAAGCCCCCTGATCGAGTATAACAAAGCCCAGTGATCGAGTATAAGAAAGACCCCTGATCGAGTATAACAAAGTCCCCTGATCGACTATAACAAAGTCCCCTCATCGAGTATAACAATGTCCCCTAATCGAGTATAACAAAGTCCCCTAATCGAGTATAACAAAGGCCCCTCATCAAGTATAACAAAGTCCCCTTATCGAGTATGACAAAGGCCCCTGATCCAGTATAACAAAGGCCCCTGGTCGAGTATAACAAAGTCGCCTGATCGAGTAAAACAAAGTCCCCTGATCGAGTATAGCAAAATCCCCTGATCGAGTATAACAAAGCCCCCTGATCGAGTATAACAAAGTCCCCTGATTGAGTAAAACAAAGTCCGCTGATCGAGTAAAACAAAGTGCCCTGATCGAGTAAAACAAAGTGACCTGATCGAGTATAACAAAGGCCTTTCATCATGTATAACAAAGTCCCCAGATCCAGTATAACAAAGTCATCTGATAGAGTAAAACAAAGGCCCCTCAGCGAGTATAACAAAGTCCCCTGATCAAGTATAACAAAGCCCCTTGATCGAGCATAACAAAGTCCCCTGATCGAGTATAACAAAGTCCCCTGATCAAGTATAACAAAGCGCCCTCATCGAGTACAACAAAGTCCCCTGATCGAGGATAACAAAGTCATCTGATAGAGTAAAACAAAGCCCCTCATCGAGTTTAACAAAGTCCCCTGATCAAGTATAACAAAGTCCCTTGATCGAGTATAACAAGATACCCTTATCGAGAATGACAAAGGCCCCTGATCAAGTATAACAAAAGCCCCTGATCGAGTATAACAAAGCCCCCTGATCGAGTATAACAAAGCCCTCTGATCGAGTATAACAAAGACCCCTGATCGATTTTAACAAAGCCCCCTCATCGAGTATAACAAAGCCCCCTCATAGAGGATAACAAAGGCCCCTGTTCGAGTATAACAAAGGCCCCTGTTCGAGTATAACAAAGGCCCCTTATCGAGTATAACAAAGTCCCCTGATTGAATATAACAAAGTCCCCTCATCGAGTATAGCAAAGTCCCCTAATCGAGTATATTAAAGTCCACTCATCGAGTATAAAAAGTCCCCTCATCGAGTATAAGAAAGTCCCCTGATCGAGAATAACAATGGCCCCTTATCGAGTATAACAAGGCCCCTCATCGAGTACAACAAAGCCCCCTGATCGAGTACAACATAGTCCCCTGATCGAGTATAACAAAGTCCCCTGATCGAGTATAACAATGGCCACTGATCGAGTATAACAAAGTCGCATGATCGAGTATAACAAAGTCCCCTGATCGAGTATAACAAAGTCCCCTGGTCGAGTATAACAAAGTCCCCTGAACGAGTATAACAAAGTCCCTGATCCAGAGTATAACAAAGTTCCTGATCGAGGATAACAAAGGCTCCTCATCGAGGTATAACAAAGTCCCCTGATCGGCGAGTATAACAAAGTCCCCTGATGAAGTATAACAAAGGCCCCTCATCGAGTATAACAAAGTCCCCTGATCGAGTATAATAACGAACCCTGATCGAGTGTAACAAAGTCCCCTGATCGAGTATAACAAAGTCCCCTGATCGAGTATAACAAAGTCCCCTGATCGAGTATAACAAAGTCCCCTGATCGAGTATAACAATGTCCCCTGATCGAGTATAACAAAGTCCCTTGATCGAGTTTAACAAGGTACCCTTATCGAGAATGACAAAGGCCGTTGATCGAGTATAACAAAAACTATTTGATCCGAGTATAACAAAGTCCCTGATAAGAGGTAACAAAGGCCCTCATCGAGTATAACAAAGTCCCTGATCGAGGTATAATAGCGTGCCCTGATCGAGTATAACAAAGTCCCCTGATCGAGTATAACAAAGTCCCCTGATCAGGTATAACAAAGTCCCTCATCAGTATAACAAAGTCCCCTGATCGAGTATAACAAAAGTCTGATCGAGTTTAACAAAGCCCCCTGATCGAGTAAAACAAAGACCCCTGATCGAGTATAACAAAGTCCCCTGATCGACAAACAAAGGCCCCAGATCGAGTATAACAAAGGCCCCTCATCGAGTATAGCAAAGTCCCTTGATCGAGTATATTAAAGTCCCCTCATCGAGTATAACAAAGTCCACTGATCTGCCCTGATCAACTATAACAAAGTCCCCTGATCGAGTATAACAAAGGCCCCTCATCGAGTACAACAAAGGCCCCTGATCGAGTATAACAAAGTCCCCTGATCAAGCATAACAAAGTCTCTTAATCGAGTATAACCAAGTCCACTAATCGAGTATAACAAAGACCCCTGATCGAGTATAACAAAGCCCCCTGATCGACTATAACAAAGCCCCCGGATCGAGTAAAAGAAAGCCCCCTCATCGAGTATAGCAAAGGCCCCTCATCGAGTATAACAAAGTCCCCTAATCGAGTATAACAAAAGCCCCTTATCGAGTAAAACAAATACCCCTGATCGAGTATAACAAAGTCCCCTGATCGAGTATAACAAAGTCCCCTCATCAAGTATAACAAAGTCCCCTGATCGAGTATAACAAAGTCCCCTGATCGAGTTTAACAAAGCCTGATCCAGGTATAACAAGACCCTGGTGAGTATAACAAAAAGTCCCCTGATCGACAAACAAAGGCCCCAGATCGAGTATAACAAAGGCCCCTCATCGAGTATAGCAAAGTCCCCTCATCGAGTATATTAAAGTCCCCTGATCGAGTATAAGAAAGTCCTCTGATCTGCCCTGATCAACTATAACAAAGTCCCCTGATCGAGTATAACAAAGGCCCCTCATCGAATACAACAAAGGCCCCTGATCGAGTATAACAAAGTCCCCTGATCAAGCATAACAAAGCCTCTTAATCGAGTATAACCAAGTCCCCTAATCGAGTATAACAAAGACCCCTGATCGAGTATAACAAAGCCCCCTGATCGACTATAACAAAGCCCCCGGATCGAGTATAAGAAAGCCCCCTCATCGAGTATAACAAAGGCCCCTCATCGAGTATAACAAAGTCCCCTAATCGAGTATAACAAAAGCCCCTTATCGAGTAAAACAAATACCCCTGATCGAGTATAACAAAGTCCCCTGATCGACTATAACAAAGTCCCCTCATTGAGTATAACAATGTCCCCTGATCGAGTATAACAAAGTCCCCTCATCGAGTATAACAAAGGCCCCTCATCAAGTATAACAAAATCCCATTATCGAGTATGACAAAGGCCCCTGATCCAGCAAAACAAAGGCCCCTGGTCGAGTATAACAAAGTCGCCTGATCGAGTACAACAAAGGCCCCTGATCGAGTATAACAAAATCCCCTGATCGAGTATAACAAAGCCCCCTGATCGAGTATAACAAAGTCCCCTAATTGAGTAAAACAAAGTCCCCTGATCGAGTAAAACAAAGTCCCCTGATCGAGTAAAACAAAGTCCCCTGATCGAGTATAACAAAGGCCCCTCATCAGGTATAACAAAGTCCCCAGATCCAGTATAACAAAGTCATCTGATAGAGTAAAGCAAAGGCCCCTCATCGAGTATAACAAAGTCCCCTGATCGAGTATAACAAAGTCCCCTATTCAAGTATAACAAAGCCCCCTCATCGAGTATAACAAAGTCCCCATATCGAGTATACCAAATTTCCCTGATCGAGTATAACAATGGCCCCTTATCGATTATAACAAAGGCCCCTGAACGAGTACAATACAGCCCCCTCATCGAGTACAACAAAGTCCCTGATCGAGTAAAACAAAGTCCCCTGATCGTGTATAACAAAGTCCCCTGATCGAGTATAACAAAGTCGCCTGATCGAGTATAACAAAGTCCCCTGATCGAGTAAAACAAAGTCCACTGATCGGGTATAACAAAGTTCCCTGACGAGTATAACAAAGGCCCCTGATCGAATATAACAAAGTCCCCATATTGTGTATAAAAAAGTCCCCTGATCGAGTATAACAAAGGCCCCTGGTCGAGTATAACAAAGTCTCCTGATCGACAAACACAGGCCCCAGATCGAGTATAACAAGGGCCCCTCATCGAGTATAGCAAAGTCCCCTGATCGAGTATATTAAAGTCCCCTGATCGAGTATAACAAAGTCCACTGATCTGCCCTGATCAACTATAACAAAGTCCCCTGATCGAGTATAACAAAGGCCTCTCATCGAGTACAACAAAGGCCCCTGATCGAGTATAACAAAGTCCCCTGATCAACCATAACAAAGCCTCTTAATCGAGTATAACAAAGTCCCCTAATCGAGTATAACAAAGTCCCCTGATCGCGTATAACAAAGTCGCCTGATCGAGTATAACAAAGTCCCCTCATCGAGTAAAACAAAGTCCACTGATCGGGTATAACAAAGTTCCCTAATCGAGTATAACAAATTCCCCTAATCGAGTGTAACAAAGACCCCTCATCGAAAATAACAAATTCCCCTGATCGAGTGTAAGAAAGTCCCCTGATCGAGTGTAAGAAACTCCTCTGATCGAGTATAACAAAGCCCCCTAAACGAGTATAACAAAGATCCCTGATCGAGTATAACAAAGTCACCTGATAGAGTATTACAAAGCCCCTCATCGAGTATAACAAAGTCACCTGACCGAGTATAACAAAGCCCCCTGAACGAGTATAACAAAGATCCCTGATCGAGTATAACAAAGTGCCCTCATAGAGTATAACAAAGTCCCCTGATAAAGTATAACAAAGCCCCTCATCGAGTATAACAAAGTCCCCTTATCGAGTATAACAAAGTCCCCTGATCGAGTATAACAATGGCCCCTTATCGAGTATAACAAGGCCCCTCATCGAGTACTAAAGCCCCCTGATCGAGTACAACAAAGCCCCCTGATCGAGTATAACAAAGTCCCCTGATCGAGTATAACAAAGGCTCCTCATCGAGTATAACAAAGGCCCCTGATCGAGTATAACAAAGTCCTCTGATCGAGTATAACAAAGTCCCCTAAGCGAGTATAACAAAGCCCCTCATCGGGTATAACAAAGTCCCCTGAACGAGTATAATAACGTCCCCTGATCAAGTATAACAAAGTCCAGTGATCGAGTATAACAAAGTCCCCTGAACGAGTATAACAAAGTCCCCTGATCGAGTATAACAAAGCCCCCTCGAGTATAACAAAGATCCTGATCGAGTATAACAAAGTCCCCTCCTCATCGAGTATAACAAAGCCCCCTGAACGAGTATAACAAAGTCCCTGATCGAGTATAACAAAGTCCCTTGATCGTGTATAACAAAGTCGCCTGATCGAGTATAACAAAGTCCCCTGATCGAGTAAAACAAAGTCCACTGATCGGGTATAACAAAGTTCCCTGATCGAGTATAACAAAGTCCCCTAATCGAGTGTAACAAAGCCCCCTCATCGAAAATAACAAATTCCCCTGATCGAGTGTAAGAAAGTCCCCTGATCGAGTGTAAGAAACTCCTCTGATCGAGTATAACAAAGCCCCCTAAACGAGTATAACAAAGATCCCTGATCGAGTATAACAAAGTTCCCTGATAGAGTATTACAAAGCCCCTCATCGAGTACAACAAAGTCACCTGACCGAGTATAACAAAGCCCCCTGAACGAGTATAACAAAGATCCCTGATCGAGTATAACAAAGTGCCCTCATAGAGTATAACAAAGTCCCCTGATAAAGTATAACAAAGCCCCTCATCGAGTATAACAAAGTCCCCTTATCGAGTATAACAAAGTCCCCTGATCGATTATAACAATGGCCCCTTATCGAGTATAACAAGGCCCCTCATCGAGTACTAAAGCCCCCTGATCGAGTACAACAAAGTCCCCTGATCGAGTATAACAAAGTCCCCTGATCGAGTATAACAAAGGCTCCCCATCGAGTATAACAAAGGCCCCTGATCGAGTATAACAAAGTCCTCTGATCGAGTATAACAAGTCCCTCAAGGAGTATAACAAAGTCCCCTGATCGAGTATATAACAAAGTCCCCTGATCGAGTATAACAGCGTCTTCATCGAGTATAACAAAGACCCTGATCGAGGCAACAAAGTCCCCTAATCGAGTATATAACAAATTCCCTGATCAAGTATAACAGCGTTCCTTATCGAGTAAAACAAATACCCCTGATCGAGTGTAACAAAGTTCCCTGATCGAGTATAACAAAGTCCCCTGATCGAGTATAATAAAGTCCCCTCATAGAGTATAACAAAGTCCACTGATCGAGTATAACAAAGGCCCCTGATCGAGAATAACAAAGTCCCCTCATCGAGTATAACAGAGGCCCCTCATCGAGTATAGCAAAGTCCCCCGATCGAGTATATTAAAGTCCACTCATCGAGTATAAAAAGTCCCCTCATCGAGTATAAGAAAGTCTCCTGATCGAGTATAACAAAGTCCCCTGATCGAGTATAACAAAGTCCCCTGAACGAGTATAACAAAGACCCCTGAACGAGTATAACAAAGATCCCTGATCGAGTATAAGAAAGTCCCCTGATCAAGTATAACAAAGCCCCCTGATCGAGCATAACAAAGCTCCCTGATCGAGTATAACAAAGGCCCCTGTTCGAGTATAACAAAGTCCCCTGATCAAGTATAACAAAGCCCCCTCATCGAGTATAACAAAGCTCCCTGATGGAGTATACCAAAGGCCCCTCATCAAGTATAACAAACGCCCCTGATCGAGTATAACAAAGTCCCCTGATCGAGTATAACAAAGCCCTCTGATCGAGTATAACAAAGCCCCTCATCGAGTATAACAAACTCCCCTGATCGAGTATAATAACGTCCCCTGATCAAGTATAACAAAGTCCAGTGATCGAGTATAACAAAGTCCCCTGAACGAGTATAACAAAGTCCCCTGATCGAGTATAACAAAGTCCCCTGATCGAGTATAACAAAAGTTCTCATCGAGTGTAACAAAGGCCCTGATCGAGTATATAAATAAAGTCCCTAATCGAGTATATAACAAAGTCCCTGATCAAGAACAGCGCCCTCATCGAGTATAACAAAGTCCCTGATCGACATAATAACGTTCCTGATCGAGTATAACAAAGTCCCCTGATCGAGCATTACAAACTCCCCTGGATCGAGTATAAACAAAAGTTCCCTGATCGAGTATAACAAAAGTCCCCTGATCGAGAGCAACAATGTCCCTGATCGAGTATAACAAAGTCCCTTGATCGAGTATAACAAGGTACCCTTATCGAGAATGACAAAGGCCCCTGATCGAGTATAACAAAGCCCCTGATCGAGTATAACAAAGTCTCCTGATCGAGTAAAACAAAGTCCACTGATCGGGTATAACAAAGTTCCCTGATCGAGTATAACAAAGACCCCTGATCTAGTATAACAAAGGCCCCGCATCGAGTATAACAATGTCCCCTCATCCAGTATAACAAAGGCTCCTCATCGAGTATAACAAAGGCCCCTCATCGAGTATAACAAAGCCCCCTGATCGAGTATAACAAAGTCCCCTGATCGAGTATAACAAAGTCCCCTAATCGAGTATAACAATGTACCCTGATCGAGTATAACAAAGTCCCTTGATCGAGTATAACAAGGTCCCCTTATCGAGAAAGACAAAGGCCCCTCATCGAGTATAACAAAAGCCCCTGATCGAGTATAACAAAGTCCCCTGATCGAGTATAACAAAGCCCCCTGATCGAGTATAACAAAGACCCCTGATCGAGTATAACAAAGCCCCCTGATCGAGTATAACAAACCCCCCTCATCGAGTATATAACAGTTCCCTTCATCGAGTATATAACAAAGGTCCCTTGATCGAGTTTAACAATGGCTCCCTATCGAGTATAACAAGGCCCCCATCGTACAACAGTTTTCCCCTGATCGAGTACAAATAAAGTCCCCTGATCGAGTATATAACAAAGCCCTGATCGAGAGTAACAAAGGCCCTCATCGAGTATATAACAAAGGCCCCTTGATCGAGTATAACAAAGTCCCCTGATCGAGTATAACAAAGCCCCTAATCGCGTATAACAAAGTCCCCTCATCGAGTATAACAAAGTCCCCTGAACGAGTATAACAAAGTCCCCTGATCGAGTATAACAAAGTCCCCTGGTCGAGTATAACAAAGGCTCCTGATCGAATATAACAAAGTCCCCTGATCGATTATAACAAAGTCCCCTGATCAAGTATAACAAAGGCCCCTTATCGAGTATAACAAAGTCCCCTGATCGAGTATAATAACGTTCCCTGATCGAGTATAACAAAGTCCCCTGATCGAGTATAACAAAGTCCCCAGATCGAGTATAACAAAGTCCCCTGATAGAGTATAACAAAGTCCCCTGATCGAGTATAACAATGTCCCCTGATCGAGTATAACAAAGTCCCTTGATCGAGTATAACAAGGTACCCTTATCGAGAATGACATAGGCCCCTGATCGAGTATAACAAAAGCCCCTGATCGAGTATAACAAAGTCCCCTGATCGAGTATAACAAAGCTCCCTGATCGAGTATAACAAAGACCCCTGATCGATTTTAACAAAGCCCCCTCATCGAGTATAACAAAGCCCCCTCATAGAGGATAACAAAGGCCCCTATTCGAGTATAACAAAGGCCCCTGTTCGAGTATAACAAAGGCCCCTCATCGAGTATAGCAAAGTCCCCTGATCGAGAATATTAAAGTCCACTCATCGAGTATAAAAAGTCCCCTCATCGAGTATAAGAAAGTCTCCTGATCGAGTATAACAAAGTCCCCTGATCCAGTATAACAAAGGCCCCTGTTCGAGTATAACAAAGTCCTCTGATCGAGTATAATAAAGTCCCCTCATAGAGTATAACAAAGTTCACTGATCGAGTATAACAAAGCCCCCTCATCGAGTATAACAAAGTCCCCTTATCAGTATAACAAAGTCCCCTGATTGAGTATAACAAAGTCCCCTGATCGAGTATAACAAAGGCCCCTGATCGAGTATAACAAAGTCCCCTCATCGAGTATAACAGAGGCCCCTCATCGAGTATAGCAAAGTCCCCCGATCGAGTATATTAAAGTCCACTCATCGAGGATAAACAGTCCCCTCATCGAGTATAAGAAAGTCTCCTGATCGAGTATAACAAAGTCCCCTGATCCAGTATAATAAAGGCCCCTGGTCGAGTATAACAAAGTCGCCTGATCGAGTAAAACAAAGTCCCCTGATCGAGTATAACAAAATCCCCTGATCGAGTATAACAAAGCCCCCTGATCGAGTATAACAAAGTCCCCTGATTGAGTAAAACAAAGTCCGCTGATCGAGTAAAACAAAGTGCCCTGATCGAGTAAAACAAAGTCCCCTGATCGAGTATAACAAAGGCCTTTCATCATGTATAACAAAGTCCCCAGATCCAGTATAACAAATTCATCTGATAGAGTAAAACAAAGGCCCCTCAGCGAGTATAACAAAGTCCCCTGATCGAGTATAACAAAGCCCCTTCATCGAGCATAACAAAGTCCCCTGTTCGAGTATAACAAAGTCCCCTGATCAAGTATAACAAAGCCCCCTCATCGAGTACAACAAAGTCCCCTGATCGAGGATAACAAAGTCATCTGATAGAGTAAAACAAAGGCCCCTCATCGAGTATAACAAAGTCCCCTGATCAAGTATAACAAAGTCCCTTGATCGAGTATAACAAGATACCCTTATCGAAAATGACAAAGGCCCCTGATCGAATATAACAAAAGCCCCTGATCGAGTATAACAAAGCCCCCTGATCGAGTATAACAAAGCCCTCTGATCGAGTATAACAAAGACCCCTGATCGATTTTAACAAAGCCCCCTCATCGAGTATAACAAAGCCCCCTCATAGAGGATAACAAAGGCCCCTGTTCGAGTATAACAAAGGCCCCTGTTCGAGTATAACAAAGGCCCCTTATCGAGTATAACAAAGTCCCCTGATTGAATATAACAAAGTCCCCTCATCGAGTATAGCAAAGTCCCCTGATCGAGTATATTAAAGTCCACTCATCGAGTATAAAAAGTCCCCTCATCGAGTATAAGAAAGTCCCCTGATCGAGAATAACAATGGCCCCTTATCGAGTATAACAAGGCCCCTCATCGAGTACAACAAAGCCCCCTGATCGAGTACAACATAGTCCCCTGATCGAGTATAACAAAGTCCCCTGATCGAGTATAACAATGGCCACTGATCGAGTATAACAAAGTCGCATGATCGAGTATAACAAAGTCCCCTGATCGAGTATAACAAAGTCCCCTGGTCGAGTATAACAAAGTCCCCTGAACGAGTATATATAATGAAAGTCCCCTGATCGAGTATAACAAAGTTCCCTGATCGAGTATAACAAAGGCCCTCATCGAGTATAACAAAGTCCCCTGATCGAGTATAACAAGTCCCCTGATGAAGTATAACAAAGGCCCCTCATCGAGTATAACAAAGTCCCATGATCGAGTATAATAACATACCCTGATCGAGTATAACAAAGTCCCCTGATCGAGTATAACACAGTCCCCTGATCGAGTATAACAAAGTCCCCTGATCGAGTAAAACAAAGTCCCCTGATCGAGTATAACAATGTCCCCTGATCGAGTATAACAAAGTCCCTTGATCGAGTTTAACAAGGTACCCTTATCGAGAATGACAAAGGCCGTTGATCGAGTATAACAAAAGCCTTTGATCGAGTATAACAAAGTCCCCTGATGAAGTATAATAAAGGCCCCTCATCGAGTATAACAAAGTCTCCTGATCGAGTATAATAACGTACCCTGATCGAGTATAACAAAGTCCCCTGATCGAGTATAACAAAGTCCCCTGATCGAGTATAACAAAGTCCCCTCATCAAGTATAACAAAGTCCCCTGATCGAGTGTAACAAAGTCCCCTGATCGAGTTTAACAAAGCCCCTTGATCGAGTATAACAAAGACCCCTGATCGAGTATAACAAAGTCCCCTGATCGACAAACAAAGGCCCCAGATCGAGTATAACAAAGGCCCCTTATCGAGTATAGCAAAGTCCCCTGATCGAGTATATTAAAGTCCCCTGATCGAGTATAACAAAGTCCACTGATCTGCCCTGATCAACTATAACAAAGTCCCCTGATCGAGTATAACAAAGGCCCCTCATCGAGTACAACAAAGGCCCCTGATCGAGTATAACAAAGTCCCCTGATCAAGCATAACAAAGCCTCTTAATCGAGTATAACAAAGTCCCCTAATCGAGTATAACAAAGTCCCCTGATCGTGTATAACAAAGTCCCCTGATCGAGTATAACAAAGTCCCCTTGTCGAGTAAAACAAAGTCCACTGATCGGGTATAACAAAGTTCCCTGATCGAGTATAACAAAGTCCCCTAATCGAGTGTAACAAAGCCTCCTCATCGAAAATAACAAATTCCCCTGATCGAGTGTAAGAAAGTCCCCTGATCGAGTATAACAAAGTCCCCTGATCGACAAACAAAGGCCCCAGATCGAGTATAACAAAGGCCCCTCATCGAGTATAGCAAAGTCCCCTGATCGAGTATATTAAAGTCCCCTGATCGAGTATAACAAAGTCCACTGGATTCGCCCTGACTAACTATAACAAAGTCCCTGATCGAGCATAAAAAGGCCCCTCATCGAGTACACAACAAAGGCCCCTGATCGAGACATAACAAAGTCCCCTGGATCACATAACAAAGCTCTTAATCGAAAATAACAAATTCCCCTGATCGAGTGTAAGAAAGTCCCCTCATCGAGTATAACAAAGTCCCCTGATCGACAAACAAAGGCCCCAGATCGAGTATAACAAAGGCCCCTCATCGAGTATAGCAAAGTCCCCTGATCGAGTATATTAAAGTCCCCTGATCGAGTATAACAAAGTCCACTGATCTGCTCTGATCAACTATATCAAAGTCTCCTGATCGAGTATACAAAAGGCCCCTCATCGAGTACAACAAAGGCCCCTGATCGAGTATAACAAAGTCCCCTGATCAAGCATAACAAAGCCTCTTAATCGAGTATAACAAAGTCCCCTAATCGAGTATAACAAAGTCACCTGATCGTGTATAACAAAGTCCCCTGATCGAGTATAACAAAGTCCCCTTATCGAGTAAAACAAAGTCCACTGATCGGGTATAACAAAGTTCCCTGATCGAGTATAACAAAGTCCCCTAATCGAGTGTAACAAAGCCCCCTCATCGAAAATAACAAATTCCCCTGATCGAGTGTAAGAAAGTCCCCTGATCGAGTGTAAGAAACTCCTCTGATCGAGTATAACAAAGCCCCCTAAATGAGTATAACAAAGATCCCTGATCGAGTATAACAAAGTCCCCTGATAGAGTATATTAAAGTCCCCTGATCGAGTATAACAAAGTCCACTGATCTGCCCTGATCAACTATAACAAAGTCCCCTCATCGAGTATAAAAAAGGCCCCTCATCGAGTACAACAAAGGCCCCTGATCGAGTATAACAAAGTCCCCTGATCAAGCATAACAAAGCCTCTTAATCGAGTATAACAAAGTCCCCTAATCGAGTATAACAAAGTCCCCTAATCGAGTATAACAAAGTCCCCTGATCGTGTATAACAAAGTCCCCTGATCGAGTAAAACAAAGTCCACTGATCGGGTATAACAAAGTTCCCTGATCGAGTATAACAAAGTCCCCTAATCGAGTGTAACAAAGCCCCCTCATCGAAAATAACAAATTCCCCTGATCGAGTGTAAGAAAGTCCCCTCATCGAGTATAACAAAGTCCCCTGATCGACAAACAAAGGCCCCAGATCGAGTATAACAAAGGCCCCTCATCGAGTATAGCAAAGTCCCCTGATCGAGTATATTAAAGTCCCCTGATCGAGTATAACAAAGTCCACTGATCTGCCCTGATCAACTATAACAAAGTCCCCTGATCGAGTATAACAAAAGGCCCCTCATCGAGTGCAACAAAGGCCCCTGATCAAGTATAACAAAGTCCCCTGATCAAGCATAACAAAGCCTCTTAATCGAGTATAACAAAGTCCCCTAATCGAGTATAACAAAGTCCCCTGATCGTGTATAACAAAGTCCTCTGATCGAGTATAACAAAGTCCCCTTATCGAGTATAACAAAGGCCCTACATCGAGTATAGCAAAGTCCCCTGATCGAGTATATTAAAGTCCCTGATCGAGTATAACAGTCCACTGATCTGCCCTGATTAACTATAACAAAGTCCCCTGATCGAGTATAAAAAAAGGCCCTCATCGAGTACAACAAAGGCCCCTGATCGAGTATAACAAAGTCCCTGATCGTGTATAACAAAGTCCTCTGATCGAGTATAACAAAGTCCCCTTATCGAGTAAAACAAAGTCCACTGATCGGGTATAACAAAGTTCCCTGATCGAGTATAACAAAGTCCCCTAATCGAGTGTAACAAAGCCCCCTCATCGAAAATAACAAATTCCCCTGATCGAGTGTAAGAAAGTCCCCTGATCGAGTGTAAGAAACTCCTCTGATCGAGTATAACAAAGCCCCCTAAACGAGTATAACAAAGATCCCTGATCGAGTATAACAAAGTCCCTGATAGAGTATTACAAAGCCCCTCATCGAGTATAACAAAGTCACCTGACCGAGTATAACAATGCCCCCTGAACGAGTATAACAAAGATCCCTGATCGAGTATAACAAAGTGCCCTCATAGAGTATAACAAAGTCCCCTAATAAAGTATAACAAAGCCCCTCATCGAGTATAACAAAGTCCCCTTATCGAGTATAACAAAGTCCCTTGATCGAGTATAACAATGGCCCCGTATCGAGTATAACAAGGCCCCTCATCGAGTACAACAATGCCCCCTGATCGAGTACAACAAAGACCCCTGATCGAGTATAACAAAGTCCCCTGATCGAGTTTAACAAAGGCTCCTCATCGAGTATAACAAAGTCCCCTGATCGAGTATAACAATGTCCCCTGATCGAGTATAACAAAGTCCCTTGATCGAGTATAACAAGGTACCCTTATCGAGTGTAACAAAGTCCAGTGATCGAGTATAACAAAGCCCCCTCATCGAAAATAACAATTTCCCCTAATCGAGTATAACAAAGTCCCCTGTTCAAGTATAACAAAGTCCAGTGATCGAGTATTACAAAGTCCCCTGAACGAGTATAACAAAGTCCCCTGATCGAGTATAACAAAGTCCCTTGATCGAGTATAACAAGGTACCCTTATCGAGAATGACAAAGGCCCCTGATCGAGTATAACAAAGCCCCTGGTCGAGTATAACAAAGTCTCCTGATCGAGTATAACACAGCTCCCTGATCGAGTATAACAAAGACCCCTGATCGATTTTAACAAAGCCCTTTCATCGAGTATAACAAAGCCCCCTCATAGAGGATAACAAACGCCCCTTATCGAGTATAACAAAGTCCCCTTATCAGTATTACAAAGTCCCCTGATTGAGTATAACAAAGTCCCCTGATCGAGTATGACAAAGGCCCCTGATCGAGTATAACAAAGTCTCTTCATCGAGTATAACAGAGGCCCCTCATCGAGTATAGCAAAGTCCCCCGATCGAGTATATTAAAGTCCACTCATCGAGTATAAAAAGTCCCCTCATCGAGTATAAGAAAGTCTCCTGATCGAGTATAACAAAGTCCCCTGATCGAGTATAACAAAGTCCCCTGAACGAGTATAACAAAGACCCCTGAACGAGTATAACAAAGATCCCTGATCGAGTATAACAAAGTCCCCTGATCAAGTATAACAAAGCCCCCTGATCGAGTATAACAAAGCTCCCTGATCGAGTATAACAAAGGCCCCTGATCGAGTATAACAAAGTCCCCTGATCAAGTACAACAAAGCCCCCTCATCGAGTATAACAAAGCTCCCTGATCGAGTATAACAAAGGCCCCTCATCAAGTATAACAAACGCCCCTGATCGAGTATAACAAAGTCCCCTGATCGAGTATAACAAAGCCCTCTGATCGAGTATAACAAAGACCCCTGATCGAGTATAACAAAGTCCCCTGATCGACTATAACAAAGTCCCCTCATCGAGTATAACAATGTCCCCTAATCGAGTATAACAAAGTCCCCTCATCGAGTATAACAAAGGCCCCTCATCAAGTATAACAAAGTCCCCTATCGAGTATGACAAAGGCCCCTGATCCAGTATAACAAAGGCCCCTGGTCGAGTATAACAAAGTCGCCTGATCGGGTAAAACAAAGTCCCCTGATCGAGTATAACAAAATCCCCTGATCGAGTATAACAAAGCCCCCTGATCGAGTATAACAAAGTCCCCTGATTGAGTAAAACAAAGTCCGCTGATCGAGTAAAACAAAGTGCCCTGATCGAGTAAAACAAAGTCCCCTGATCGAGTATAACAAAGGCCCCTCATCATGTATAACAAAGTCCCCAGATCCAGTATAACAAAGTCATCTGATAGAGTAAAACAAAGGCCCCTCAGCGAGTATAACAAAGTCCCCTGATCGAGTATAACAAAGCCCCTTGATCGAGCATAACAAAGTCCCCTGATCGAGTATAACAAAGTCCCCTGATCAAGTATAACAAAGCCCCCTCATCGAGTACAACAAAGTCCCCTGATCGAGGATAACAAAGTCATCTGATAGAGTAAAACAAAGGCCCCTCATCGAGTATAACAAAGTCCCCTGATCAAGTATAACAAAGTCCCTTGATCGAGTATAACAAGGTACCCTTATCGAGAATGACAAAGGCCCCTGATCGAGTATAACAAAAGCCCCTGATCGAGTGTAACAAAGCTCCCTGATCGAGTATAACAAAGCCCTCTGATCGAGTATAACAAAGACCCCTGATCGATTTTAACAAAGCCCCCTCATCGAGTATAACAAAGCCCCCTCATAGAGGATAACAAAGGCCCCTGTTCGAGTATAACAAAGGCCCCTGTTCGAGTATAACAAAGGCCCCGTATCGAGTATAACAAAGTCCCCTGATTGAATATAACAAAGTCCCCTCATCGAGTATAGCAAAGTCCCCTGATCGAGTATATTAAAGTCCACTCATCGAGTATAAAAAGTCCCCTCATCGAGTATAAGAAAGTCCCCTGATCGAGAATAACAATGGCCCCTTATCGAGTATAACCAGGCCCTCATCGAGAGTACCAACAAAGCCCCCTGATCGAGTACAAACATAGTCCCCTCATCGAGTATAACAAAGTCCCCTGATCGAGTATAATAACGTACCCTGATCGAGTATAACAAAGTCCCCTGATCGAGTATAACAAAGTCCCCTGATCGAGTATAACAAAGTCCCCTCATCAAGTATAACAAAGTCCTCTGATCGAGTATAACAAAGTCCCCTGATCGAGTTTAACAAAGCCCCCTGATCGAGTATAACAAAGACCCCTGATCGAGTATAACAAAGTCCCCTGATCGACAAACAAACGCCCCAGATCGAGTATAACAAAGGCCCCTCATCGAGTATAGCAAAGTCCCCTGATCGAGTATATTAAAGTCCCCTGATCGAGTATAACAAAGTCCACTGATCTGCCCTGATCAACTATAACAAAGTCCCCTGATCGAGTATAACAAAGGCCCCTCATCGAAAACAACAAAGGCCCCTCATCGAGTATAACAAAGTCCCCTGATCAAGCATAACAAAGCCTCTTAATCGAGTATAACCAAGTCCCCTAATCGAGTATAACAAAGTCCCCTGATCGTGTATAACAAAGTCCCCTGATCGAGTATAACAAAGTCCCCTTATCGAGTAAAACAAAGTCCACTGATCGGGTATAACAAAGTTCCCTGATCGAGTATAACAAAGTCCCCTAATCGAGTGTAACAAAGCCCCTGATCGAGTATAACAAATTCCCCTGATCAAGTATAACAAAGTCCCCTCATCGAGTATAACAAAGGCCCCTTATCGAGTATAACAAAGGCCCCAGATCGAGTATAAGAAATTCCCCTGATCGAGTATAACAAAGTCCCTCATCGAGTATAGCAATGTCCCCTGATCGAGTATTTTAAAGTCCCTCATCGAGTATAACAAAGTCCACTAATCTGCCCTGATCAACTATAACAAAGTCCCCTGATCGAGTATAACAAAG
>NW_024724584.1:0-7500 GCF_018991925.1 Homarus americanus
TAGTGAGTATAGTGTGTTAGTGAGTATAGTGTGTTAGTGAGCATAGTGTGTAGTGAGTATAGTGTGTTAGTGAGTATAGTGTGTTAGTGAGCATAGTGTGTTGTGATTATAGTGTGTAGTGAGTATAGTGTGTAGTGAGTATAGTGTGTTATTGAGCATAGTGTGTAGTGAGTATAGTGTGTAGTGAGTAGTGTCAGTGAGTATAGTGTGAAGTGAGTATAGTGTGTAGTGAGTATAGTGTGTAGTGAGTGTGTAGTGGAGTGGGTGTGTAGTGGTATGGTGTGTAGTGAGTATAGTGTGTTGGTGGTATAGTGTGTGTTAGTGGTATAGTGTGTAGTGGTATAGTGTTAGTAGTGAGTATAGTGTGTTAGTGGTATAGTGTGTAGTGAGTATGGTGTGTAGTGGTATAGTGTGTTAGTGAGGCATAGTGTGTAGTTTTTTTTTTGCAGGAATTGGCCACCCGGGCACAGGTCAAACGACCCACAATGGAGCCTGGGGGGAAAAAAATGACTGGAAAGAAATTTTAAATATAGAAAAAAAGGTTATACTGTATTAATCTACACCACGAAGATGCCGGAAAACCAGCTTTTTAAAGTGAGACAGATTGTAAGAGCAAGGAAACACAGAAGAAGGCAGAGCATTCCACAGTTTGGCTCTGTGAGGAAAGAAGGAGGTACTATAACGGGTTATTCTAGTGTGACCGACATCCACAGAGAAATGGTGGGCACCGCGGGCAAGACGTGTGTTACGAACCCACGGCCTTGCCGGCGGTACACAGGATGCCAAATCCACTGAACATTGCCCGTTAAAGTACCTGTAAAAGAGAGAAAGTGAAGCAACATTGCGGCGAAGAGAAAGGGAAGAGAGATTGTCGACTAAAGGAGGAGAGTTAATAAGACGAAATGCCTTTGATTCCACCCTATCTAACAGTTGGACAGAAGAAGAGCCACCCCAGGTATGAGAGCAGTACTCCAAGTTAGGACGAATGAATCCCTTATATACTTGAAGCAACTGCTCAGGAGTGAAGTAGCTGTGTTAGTGAGTATAGTGTGTCGTGAGTATAGTGTGTTAGTGAGTATAGTGGGTTAGTGAGTATAGTGTGTTGTGAGTATAGTGTGTTAGTGAGTATAGTGTGTTAGTGAGCATAGTGTGTAGTGAGTATAGTGTGTTAGTGAGCATAGTGTGTAGTCAGTATAGTGTGTTAGTGAGTATAGTGTGTTAGTGAGCATAGTGTGTAGTGAGTATAGTGTGTTAGTGAGTATAGTGTGTAGTGAGTATAGTGTGTTAGTGAGTATAGTGGGTTAGTGAGTATAGTGTGTTGTGAGTATAGTGTGTTAGTGAGTATAGTGTGTTAGTGAGTGTGTAGTGAGTATAGTGTGTTAGTGAGTATAGTGTGTTAGTGAGCATAGTGTGTAGTGAGTATAGTGTGTTGGTGAGAATAGTGTGTAGTCAGTATAGTGTGTTAGTGAGTATAGTGTGTAGTGAGTATAGTGTGTAGTGAGTATAGTGTGTTAGTGAGCATAGTGTGTAGTGAGTATAGTGTGTTAGTGAGTATAGTGTGTAGTGAGTAGTGTGTAGTGAGTATAGTGTGTAGTGAGTATAGTGTGTAATGAGTATAGTGTGTTAGTGAGCATAGTGTGTAGTGAGTATAGTGTGTTAGTGAGCATAGTGTGTAGTGAGTATAGTGTGCAGTGAGTATAGTGTGTTACAGGTTAATGGAATAAAGCCTGTACACTGTATTGAGGCTGGAGGGGGGAGATATATGCTGTATTTTTCGAAGTGGCGTTGGTAAAAAATATATTGTTTTTTTTTCCGTGGCTTGGGTTGGGTTTGCACCATCACTACTACTATTAAAACCACAACCACTATTACTGCTAACACCACCAGCATCGCCATCAGTCTCACACGTTCATGCACCACCAGCATCAGAATCACACGTTCATGCACCGCCACCAGCATCAGAATCACACGTCCATGCACCACCACCACAGCCACTACCAGCATCAGAATCACACGTTCATGCACCACCACCACCACCACTACCATCATCAGAATCACACGTTCATGCACCACCACAACCACTACCATCATCAGAATCACACGTTCATGCACCACCACAACCACTACCATCATCAGAATCACACGTTCATGCACCACCACCACCACCACTACCAGCATCAGAATCACACGTTCATGCACCACCACTACCAGCATCAGAATCACACGTTCATGCACCCCCACCACCACCACCACAATCGACGGACCCACCGGTAATTTCCGCTAAGTCCAGGCAGCTTCCGCAACGCTGGTCTCAGAGGGGATGATGCCAGATACTGCACCCTGGCTATCTTCCTGCACCCTGGCTATCGTCCTGCACCCCGGCTATCTTCCTGCACCCTGGCTATCTTCCTGCACTCTGGCCAGCTTCCTACACCCTGGCTATCTTCCTACACCATGGCTATCTTCCTACACCATGGCTATCTTCCTGCACCCTAGCTATCTTCCTGCACCCTGGCTATCTTCCTACACCCTGGCTATCCTGGAGCAGAACTTTAAAGCTGCCTGTATGTCCATTGGGAGGGAGGGAGGGAGTGTTGCGCTGCGTTAATACGTCATCACTGTAGTTATCTTGTAGAATTGTGAGAACAGTTTATGATGTTCAAAATGCTTAGATGATGATGATTAAATGAATAAAAATAGTACTAATAATAACCAAAATAATAATAGGAATAAAATATGTTACTATGAGAAACAATAACAACAACAAAGATGAAGAAGAATCGACAACAATAATCACTACACTCACATCATCATCATTACCACCATCACCATCTTCATCATAGACAGCATCATCATCTTCACCATTATCCCCATCACCACCACCATCATCATTTTCACCAACATGCACATCACCATCATCATTATCACCAACATCATCATCATCATCATCATCATCATCATCATCATCATCATCATCATCACCACCACCACTAAGACCATTAAACACGTATCAGAAAGACCCCTACACCCACCTTCACCTTCAGCGACTACCTCAGATAAGACCAAGGGTTAAATCGGACTCCCAGACGAGTAAAGGCCCTTTATAGAACTGGCGACCTTCTACCAAAAGTTAACCTGTAAACCAGACTAGAGAAAAAATATCCTTTTTGGGGAGGAGGGATAAATTTTGTTTACCACCTGATGATGTTAATGAGTTCCTGTAGGTAACACACACACACACACACACACACACACACACACACACACACACACACACACACACACACACACACACACACACACACACACACACACACACACACACACACACACACACACACACACACACACACACACACACACACACACACACACACACACACACACACACACACACACACACACACACACACACACACACTACTACTACTACTACTACTACTACTTTTTTTTTTTTAAACGTGTCCTCCAGCCTCCCCCAATAGCCACACCTTCGCCACCATTTAATTACCTTAATATCAAATATCCTAATACATATGTAGCTATCCTATCTGTGTTAAATTAGTTGAGCCGCAGATCTATGCGGCATTCAGTGACAGTAGCCTCATAGTCAATATCTGCAGCAGTTGTCGGAATTGGGGCAGAAGCTCTCGTTCCCCTGAGGCAGAGCAAAGCCGACCGAAGGAGACAGAAAGACAGTCGACATCTCATCCAGGCTGTAACAAAACTTCTGGGCTGCTGCTTCTGTTCGGAGATCACCTCCGCGAGTCTGGCGTAGAAACATCTTGCACTTGGTCCCATCCCACCAGAGGTTGTGAACACTAGAAGAGTGAAGCTGCCTTGATCAACGTTTTGTTTTCTCTCCCCATATGCCCTTATCTTATCGTTCTCGTTCCTCCTATGTGCAGCATCGAGAGCTAGGTTACGGTGACATGTGGCAATGGGATAAAAAATCCTGATGTCGAAGAAAACTCGCTGTCCCCGCATCCAGAATCCTCGAGCACTGACGTCAACACGGGCTTCGTTAGATGTGTTTGAAGTCCTATGTTGGAAGATCTCACCATCCAATGGAAGGAGGGTCGGTTCTACCATGACATCCCGGCAGATTTCCTTCAACATATTTGCTGTGAGGTCCCTTACTTCGTCATGCCTCATGCATATGAAGCCACCTTTCTTGCACACCATGGCGTGATCGCCGTCATAGGATGAGCCACACACGCATTGGGAGGGCAAACCTTCTACTGGCCGACCGTACCTTAGCGCAATGGCATCTGTAAATTCTCGTTTGTTAAGACTGAAACCATTTGCCCTTATCTGTAACATAGTTAACCGGTTCGAGGCGCCCACCTCCTGCGCTATAGCTACTTTTTTTTTTAATTTTCTGGAAACTGCAGCAACAGTTGCTGCAACTTATCATTTTGGCAGTGCTGTCGATCTGTCGTAATGGACCTACGAATCTCGTTTACTTCACTGGTCTCGACCTCCCCTGTTGCGTTCTGGGCTATTATGTGGTCTGTGAGGGCTGCCGTGAGCTTAAATGAATTTTGATGTTCGGTGGCTGCAATCTCCTCTGGATTGGTTAGTCCCATCCCTCCCAGTCTTGATGGAAGTGCAAGAAGTGCTCTTTCTGCTGGGGTTAAGTGAGTGTGTTTCACTAATTTGGGAATGAACTTGACACTGATAGCTTCTTCCAGAGGGTGGAGGAGGGGTCTGATATCAGGGATAATGCGCATCAGGTAGTTCCAACGTTGCTTGACTCCATGGGTGAATGCAGCAAAAGCCGCATGTGGCTCTGTGTTAGCATTCTCAGACAGAGCTTGGATTTCACTAACCCACTCATTCACCTTTCCCGCTACTTACTAGGTCTTGAAGTCCGTAGTGCCAATTACTGCGCCTAGATGTCTTTGGCCGTCCTTAGTTATTTTGACCTCACTTCGCCAAAAACCTCCTTTGCCCGTTCATAATGTTCTGGCATCACGATGAGGAAGGATTTGCTGGCGTTTGGGTGGTACCCTATTTGTGGACCTCGCGATGTTACCAAGTCCCACCACTTTTTGATGCCCTCCACTTTTCCTGCTCCTGTAAGGTCGTCAGCATATGCCACTTGTTTGACCCCAGTTGTTTCAAATTTTATTTCTTGTTGGAGCACTGATAGGCCTATTGCATACATTGCCATTGCAACAGGGTCCCCCTGTGTTGTTCCCTCGGTTGACTGTAAGATGGTATCACCTCTTAGGGCCTTGTTGTTTACTATATAAAGGTCTGATGGATTCCTTTTGGAGTTTTCAACTTGGACATTTGATCTTGATGTTGTGCAGTGCGTCCATGCGGTTAATTATGTTGAATGCGTTTGAAGCGTCAATCAGGAGAACGGCCTCACAATCACGTTGCTAAAATATCGTTCTCATGGCGTGAATGGCAGCTTCCCCTCCAGCTTGTTGGCCAGCACAAACTTGAAGGTTCCCTGCTGCTGCCCTGACATCATCCTTTTCCACCTCCATAATGCATTTTCCGATGATTCGCCTCAGCACTTCCCCCACTCCTATTGGCCTACATCCTGGATTCTTATCCAGGGGAATGAGGTGGCAGGCCGTCAGAGCATGAAGGTGATGGCAGCATGAGGATGCCAGCTTTCTTGCAAGGACGGCAATGGCCGTGCAGAGATCACTTGCTGCGGGGCCAAACTTGTTAGTGCTGAGGATGACTCTCCATCCGTTTGCATCCAAACCTACTACTACTACTACTACTACTTTGCTGTCACTTGGAATCGAGTATGACGATCATCCAACTATGATACAATGATATGAGTTATTAAGGATGTCACTTTCGTTGGTGACTTTTTAGATGACTAAAGAGGCCGATACGGGACCGGTATGGTCGTTCACAGATATTGTACATGCAGATGACTCCGTCTAGTGCAGGAGGGGCGGTGGCAGCGTTTTTAAGGCGTTGGCGCTTGTCTGCCTCGGTTTGCAGTTGGGGTAACTCGAAAGTAATGACACATTTCTCGTGTGGTGCTCCCCTAAAGCGTTGCGGTGAGAAGTAATCGTCTCCCAGGTGAGGGGGTAGATTTTGAACTTTACAGGTTTGTCTCAAGACTATCCTTATACCTTTTCAGTTGCCCGCCGGCGTTACGTTTACTATTCGTTAGGTGACTGTAAAGTAGCTGCTTTGGCAGTCTACTGTCGTCCATGCAGGTAAAATGGCCAGTTCACCGTAGTTGCTCATGGATAATGGTAGCCTCGATGCTCCTACAGTTGGTGTCAGCAAGAATACTGGCATTTGTTCTCTCGTCTTCCCAGCGAACTCGGAGGATGGAACGTAGTCTACGTTAGTGAAAGTTTTCAAGCGCCTTGAGGTGCTTCCTGCATGTGACCCATGTCTCGCTGCCATATAGCAGGGTGGGGAGGACCACTGCTCGATATACGTGTAACTTTGTAGATAATTTCAGCTCTCTACAGCTGAAGACACGGGTATGGAGTCTGCCAAAGGCTTGAGATGCACATCTGATCTGATTTTGAATCTCTTCATTGATGCCGGCGGTGGTGGACAGGTGGGAGCCGAGACACTGAAAGTGGTTAACATTAGAGAGGGTAGTACTGTTAAGCTGGATGGATGGTGGAGGTGTGGCTGAACCAGGGGCAGGTTGAAAGAGAATCTGAATCTTATGTACAGTAGCGGAGGTGATATGGGAACAGAAGCAGCAGCCCAGAAGTCATGTTACAGCCTGGATGAGATGTTGACTGTCCTTCTCTCTCCTTAGGTCGGCTTTGCTCTGCCTCAGGGGAACGAGAGCTTCGGCCCCAAAGCCGATAACAGTTGCAGATATTGACTATGAGGCTACAGTCACTGAATGCCCCATAGATCTGCGGCTCAACTAACTCAACACAACGAGGATAGCTACTTATGTATTAGGATATTTAATATTAAGGTAAAAAAAAATGGCAGTGAAGGTGTGATTATTGGGGGAGGATGGAGGCCAAAAAAAAAAGTAGTAGTAGTGTGAATTGAGAAAAGTGTGGAGAACTTTACCTAATCTATAAGCTAAGCTAATCTGACCTAACGTAACATAACGTAACGCAACATAACGTAAAGTAACGTAACGTAATCTAACCTACTTTGTCATCACGTCAGGTAAATACATCCCCCACACCTCCAATTAAGGAAATCAGATAAAAAAAATACATTTTGATCCAATTTAAAACGTTCTTCTCAAATTCCATTAACAGAAAAAACACACACACACACGTACAGTAGCTAAAACCACTATCTATGCAGGTGGGGGTCGATATGCTCCGAAATTTTACGTGTGACTAGTGACAGGCCTCATATACCAAAATTTATCGTCCTTGTTCTCATATTGTTTCCCACAAAGTATGCACAGATAGTTGTTTTAGCTACTGTGCACACTGTTGGGAAGCTATGACCCACGATCCTGACCTAGGTGAGGGTGGTGGGTAAGGGTGCCTTGGGTCCTTTTCTCTCCCCCTCACCTCTCCC
>NW_024724584.1:10000-85120 GCF_018991925.1 Homarus americanus
ATAATAACATGGCAAATTGCGAACAGAAAGATTAATAACTACGCACCTGCCTTCCAACACTGCCAAACTTGGGTGTGACACATAACTGCACACCTGCCTTCCAACACAGTCAAACTTGGGTGTGACACATAACTACATACCTGCCTTCCAACACTGTCAAACTTGGGTGCGGCACATAACTACACACCTGCCTTCCAACGCTGCCAAACTTGGGTGTGACACATAACTACACACCTGCCTTCCAACACAGTCAAACTTGGGTGCGGCACACAACTACACACCTGCCTTCCAACACTGTAAAACTCAGGTGTGACACAGGACATCGGGTGAAATATGAATGTGAATGAGATTATCGCTGACACGTACAATTAGGTGATAATTGCCATTCAGCTATAACGATGACACTTCAAGAGAGTGGACGACCTGTCAGATCTAAGTGAACACACACACACACACACACACACACACACACGTACGTCACTAGTTAAAATGACTTCTCCACGAAGCTATCATAACAAACTTTAAAATAACATAAACAGTTGCATGTTAAGTTGTATTGGTGTTAGTTTTGTTTATATAAAGAATGGTCGTCCGTCTGTCAGTCTAGGGGGGAGTGGGGGGGGGGTCCTGGGAGCGATTTTGGGCCAAGCAGTCAGCCAGAGAACCCCGTCATCTGCTAAAGAACTTGAAGCATCTCCTTTCACAAAAATCTCTTTCATTTCGACGTCTATGAATGCAAATGAGTCGCCGGCACAGTTTCTCGCCCATCTTGCCTCCTCGCCCCGCCTTCCTCCACCCTCACTACCCTGACCACGCCCATCTCCAACCTTGCTGCACCTCGCCCCGCCCAGCCCCGCCCCGTCTATCTCCACCCTCACTACTCTGGCCACGCCCATCTCCACCTTACTACACCTCGCCCCGTCCGCCTCGGCCCGCCCATCTCCACCCCCACTACCCTGACCACGCCCATCTCACCCCCCTGCACATCGCCCCGCCCTGCCCTGCCCTGCCCGCCCGCCTATCTCCACCCCCACTACCTGACCACGCCCATCTCCACCCTTACCGCACCACCACCCCCATCTCCACCCCCCCCCGCCCACCACAAGGCCTAGTTCACCACCACACTCCAGTATTAACCACAAAACACCCATCTCACGAGAGCATAAACCAGTGTCGTGTTATAAGCCGACTGTCACCTCACTTAACCAGTACTCTTGATAAATCCACACCTGGCAACTAAACTGCGAGAGGAATAAACACACAAGTCAGAGATGGACAGTCATATGTATACAGGTTGATGTTGTTAGCTCAGACACCTGTGTACTCGAGTGTCATGTTCTGTTTGAGTTGCTCCTCGAAGTGCATAGACTCATCCTCCAATCCCCTACACCTTAGTTTAATCACACCTTCCAACATGACAACCAACCCGTTATTAGTTTCTCCTATCTATGGAAGGAGTGAGTGAGACCCGTTATTATCTTCACTACCACAAGGAAATACACACTGAACATCCTAGACTGTTAGGTTAGGTTAGGTTAGGTTAGGTTAGGTTAGGTTAGGTTAGGTTAGGTTAGGTTAGGTTAGCAAGAGGGGCGGGAAAGTGGGAATACCAGTGACTCACCTACAAAGGCCCGGGACCATGGTGAGGGGGGGAGGGAAAATGATGAGGGGTGAGGGAGAATAGTGAGAGGTGAGAGAGAATATTAAGAGGTGAGGGGTGAGGGAGAATAGTGAGGGGTGAGGGAGAATAATGAGAGGTGAGAGAGAATAGAGGTGAGGGGTGAGGGAGAATAGTGAGGGGTGAGGAGAAGGGTGAGGGTGAGGAGAATAATGAGAGGTGAGAGAGAATATTAAGAGGTGAGGTGAGGGAGAATAGTGAGGGTGAGAGAGAATAGTAAGAGGTGAGGGAAGTATAGAGAGAGAGAAAAATAGTAGAGGTGAAGGTGAGGAGGAGGGGAGATAGTGAGAGGTGAGGAGATAGGAAGAGGTGAGAGGTGAGGGAGAAGAGGAGGTGAGGGGAGAAGAGAGAGGGTGAGGGAGAATAGTGAGGGGTGAGGGGAGAAAGTGAGGGGTGAGGAGAATAGTGAGTGAGGGAGAAGGGTGGAGAGGAGGAGAATAGTGAGAGGTGGGGGTGAGGAGAAGAGAGGGGTGAGGGAGAATAGTGAGGGGTGGAGGAGAATAGTGAGAGGGGAGAGAGAATAGTAAGAGGTGAGGGGGAGGGAGAATAGTGAGGGGTGAGGGAGAATAGGAGGGGTGAAGGAGAAGAGGAGGGGTGAGGGAAAGAGGTGAGGGAGAAAGGGAGGGGTGAGGGAGAATAGGTGAGAGGAGGGAGAATAGTGAGGGTGAGGAGAAGAGGGTGAGAGAGAAAGTAAGAGGTGAGGGGTGAGGGAGAATAGGGAGGGGTGAGGGAGAATAGTGAGGTGAGGGAGAATAGGAGGGGAGAGAAGGTAAGAGGTGAGGGGTGAGGGAGAATAGTGAGGGGTGAGGGAGAATAGAGGAGGGGTGAGGGAGAATAGTGAGGGGTGGAGGAGAAGGAGGAGAGGGAGAGAATAGTAAGAGAGGGGGAGGGAGAATGGTGAGGGATGAGAGAATAGTGAGAGGTGAGGGGGAAGAGAATAGAGGGGTGAGGGAGAAGGTAGGAGAGAAAGTGAGGGTGAGGGAGAAGAGGAGGGTGGGAGGGAGAAGGGAGAGGTGAGAGAGAAGAATGAGGGGGAGGGAGAATAGTAAGAGGTGAGGGGTGAGAGAGAATAGTGAGGTGAGGGAATAGTGAGGGGAGGGAGAATGAGGGGTGAGGGAGAATAGTAAGAGGGGGAGGGGAGAGGAGGAGGGGTGAGGAAGGGTGAGGGGTGAGGAGAATAGTGAGGGGGAGGGAGAGAATAGTGAGGGGTGGGGAGAATAGTGAGAGGTGAGGGGTGAGAGAATAGTGAGAGGGGAGGGGTGAGGGAGAATGGTGGAGAGGAGAAGGTGGGAGAGGTGAGGGAGAATAGTGAGAGGTGGGGGTGGAGGAAGTAGGTGAGAGGTGAGAGGAGGGAGAATAGAGAGGGGGGGAAGGAGAATAGTGAGGGGGTGAGAGAATAGGAGAGGTGAGGGCGGAGAATAGTGAGGGGGAGGAAGAATAGCGTTGAGAATCATTGACGAAAGATTATATTTCAAAGAGCCAAATATTCCTTAACAAACTCCTAACTCTCTTTACAGTACTACCTGATGTAACACACTCTAATTAAATACGAGTTTAGTGTGGGACCTTAATAACCCACACGGTAATTCAATCAACAGTCATTGACTACATTAAGGATCTTTTTCGAGTATTTTAGTGAATACAATACAAGAACGAGCACACACACAACACACACACACACACACACACACACACACACACACACACACACACACACACACACACACACACACACACACACACACACACACACACACACACACACACACACACACACACACACACACACACACACACACACACACACACACACACACACATTAACTTTATTTTTGCGTACGACAAAAATATCCTCTGACATATGACCTCACACAACGCCCACTGATCGAGAGTGACATTACACCTATATGTCCTAGTCGACTGTCCTACCCTACAGAGCTGACTGGGAAACAAAAAAAATGGCCGCCGAACCGCTCTTTTTAATCTGACTGAAAAGTGTCATAATCTTTCATACTTAAGCCAGAAATAAACCAAGTGAACAACCGGTGACACGCCCCCACCAGCCCCCACCAGCCCCCACCAGCCCCACCACCCCCCCACTCTCCCACCTTCCCAATCATCTGTAAGAGCTTGTTATTTTATTCGTGAGTGGAACAACGAGGTCATGCGGGAGATGTGACCACCACCGCCACCACCACCACACCATCACCGCCACTATTACCACCCACCACTCCACCATCACCACCACCACCATCACCGCCACCATTACCACCACCGCCACCACCACCACACCATCACCGCCACTATTACCACCATCACCCACATTATCACCACCACCATCACCACCACCACTATCACCACCATTATGCCCATGAGACAAAACGCCAACTGTTAATCCCACCAGCAAAAGACATGACACACACACACACACACACACACACACACACTTACAACCAACCTCTCAACACAACTTCGTCACAACCCACAACACAACTCTGAATTCAACACAGCATGAAGCGATAAGTGATTTTCTATATAGCGAAAACACAATATATCAGGCCACTTTAAGCTTCATAACACAGGCTGATAGTGATATAATCCTGTTAAGACACAAACCCACGTGAAGGCGCTATGGAGTGTGTGGTCTCAGTCTTGATTACGTGTTTAACTCCAACCTAATCCTAACCTTAACCTAACTTAACCTAACCCAACCCTAACTTAACCTAACCCAACTTAATCTAACCAAACTTAACTTAACCCAATCCCACCAACCCAACCCAACTTAACCCAACCCAACCTAACCCAACCTAACTTAACTTAACCTAACTTAACCCAACCTAACCTAACCTAACCTAACCTAACCTAACCCAACCTAACCCTCTCCCCACAGCCACACAGGAAGCCCCTCACCTCTCCTCTTCCTCCCCACAGCCACACAGAAGCACTCACTCTCCCTCTCCCTCCCCACAGCCACACAGAAGCCTCTCACTCTCTCCCTCTTCTCCCCACAGCCACACAGAAGCCCCCTCTCTCTCCCCTCCCCACAGCCACACAGGAAGCACCCCTCCTCTCCTCTCTCCCCCCCCACAGCCACACACAGGAAGCACCCCCACCCCCCCCCCCCTCTCCCTCTCCCACAGCCACACAGGAAGCACTCTCCTCTCTCCCCCACAGCCCACAGGAAGCACCTCTTCCCTCTCCCACAGCCACACAGGAAGCACCTCACTCTCTCCTCCCCACAGCCACACAAGCACCTCTCACTC
Organism: Homarus americanus; assembly: GCF_018991925.1. Taxonomy (NCBI): domain Eukaryota; kingdom Metazoa; phylum Arthropoda; class Malacostraca; order Decapoda; family Nephropidae; genus Homarus; species Homarus americanus. The sequence goes on from NW_024724584.1 coordinate 14,942, forward strand.
TCCTCTCTCCCTCCCCACAGCCACACAGGAAGCACCTCCACTCTCCCTCTCCCCACAGCCACACAGGGCACCTCACCTCTCCTCTCTTCCCTCTCCCACAGCCACACAGGAAGCACCCTCTCACCTCCTCTCTCCTCTCTCCCCACAGCCACACACAGGAGCACCTCTCACTCTCTCTCTCCTCCCCACAGCCACACAGGAGCGCCTCTCACTCCTCTTCCCTCTCCCCACAGCCACACAGGAAGCACCTCTCACTCCCCTCTCTCCCTCTCCCCCACAGCCACACAGGAAGCACCTCTCACTCTCCCTCTCCCTCTCCCCACAGCCACACAGGAAGCACCTCTCACTCCCTCTCTTCCCTCTCCCCACAGCCACACAGAAGCGCCTCACTCTCCTCTCTCTCCCTCCCCACAGCCACACAGGAAGCACCTCTCACTCTCCCTCTCTTCCCTCCCCACAGCCACACAGGAAGCACCTCTCACTCTCCCTCTCTTCCCTCCTCCCCACAGCCACACAGGAAGCACCTCTCCTCTCTCCTCTCTTCCCTCTCCCCACAGCCACACAGGAAGCACCTCTCACTCTCCTCTCTTCCCTCTCCCCACAGCCACACAGGAAGCCACTCTCCCCTCTCCCTCCCCACAGCCACACAGGAAGCGCCTCACTCTCCTCTCTCCCTCCCCCACAGCCACACAGGAAGCACCTCTCACTCTCTCCTTCCCTCTCCCCACACACACAGAGCACTCTCACTCTCCTCTTCCCCTCTCCCCCACAGCCACACAGGAAGCACCTCTCTCTCTCCTCTCCTCTCTTCCCTCTCCCCACAGCCACACAGGAAGCACCTCACTCTCTCCTCTTCCCTCTCCCCACAGCCACACAGAAGCGCCTCTCACCTCTTCCCTCCTCCCCACAGCCCACAGAGCGCCTCTCCTCTCCTCTCTTCCCTCTCCCCAGCCACACAGGCCTCTCACTCTCCCTCTTCCCTTCCCCACAGCCACACAAGAAGCGCCTCCTCACTCTCCTCTCTTCCCTCTCCCCACAGCCACACAGGAAGCACCCCTCACTCTCCTCTTCCCTCTCCCCCACAGCCACACAGAGGAAGCACCTCTCACTCTCTCCTCTTCCCTCTCCCCACAGCCACACACGAAGCGCCTCACTCTCCTCTTCTCCCTCCCCACAGCCACACAAAAGCCTCTCCTCTCCTCTCCCTCCCACAGCCACACAGGAAGCACCTCCCACCTCCTCTTCCCTCTCCCCACAGCCACACAGGAGCACCTCTCACTCTCCTCTCCCTCCCCACAGCCACACAGGAAGCACCTCTCACCTCTCCTCTCTTCCTCTCCCCACAGCCACACAGGAAGCACCTCTCACTCTCCTTCTCTCCCTCCCCACAGCCACACAGGAAGCGCCTCACTCCCTCCTCTCTCCCTCCCCACAGCCACACAGGAAGCACCTCTCCCTCTCTCCCTCTCTTCCCCTCTCCCACAGCCACACAGGAGCACCTTCACTCTCCCCTCTCCCTCCCCACAGCCACACAGGAAGCACCTCTCACTCTCCTCTCTCTTCCCTCTCCCCACAGCCACACAGGAAGCACCTCTCACTCTCTCCTCTCTTCCTCTCCCCACAGCCACACACAGGAAGCGCCTCTCACTCTCCCTCTCCCTCCCACAGCCACACAGGAAGCACCTCTCACTCTCTCCTCTCTCCCTCTCCCCACAGCCACACAGAAGCACCTCTCACTCTCCTCTCTTCCCTCTCCCCACAGCCACACAGGAAGCGCCTCACTCTCTCTCCCTCTCTCTTCCCTCTCCCCCACAGCCACACAGAAGCACCTCTCACTCTCTCCTCTCTTCCCTCTCCCCACAGCCACACAGGAAGGATCTCACTCTCCTCTCTTCCCTCTCCCCACAGCCACACAGGAAGCACCTCTCCACTCTCCCTCTCTTCCCTCTCCCCAGCACACAGGAAGCCTCTCACTCTCTCCCTTCCCTCTCCCCACAGCCACACAGGAAGGCACCCCACTCTCTCCTCTCTCTTCCTCCCCACAGCCACACAGGAAGCACCTCTCACTCTCTCCTCTCTCCCCTCCCCACACACACAGGAAGCACCCCCACTCTCCTCTCTTCCCTCCCACAGCCACACAGGAAGCACCTCTCACTCTCCCCTCCCCACAGCCACACAGGAAGCACTCCTCACCTTCCTCTTCCCTCCCCACAGCCACACAGGAAGCACCTCACTCTCCTCTCTTCCCTCTCCCCACAGCCCACAGGAAGCACCTCTCACTCTCTCCTCTCCCTCCCCACAGCCACACAGGAACCTCCTCTCCTCTTCCCTCCCCACACCACACAGGAGCACCTCTCACCTCTCCTCTCCCTCCCCACAGCCACACAGGAGCGCCTCTCACTCTCCTCTCTCCTCCCACAGCCACACAAGGAAGCACCTCTCACTCTCCCTCTCTTCCCTCTCCCCACAGCCACACAGGAAGCGCCTCTCACTCTCCCTCTCTTCCCTCTCCCCACGCCACACAGGAAGCACCTCTCACTCTCCTTCCTCTCCCCCACAGCCACACAGGAAGCACCTCTCACTCTCCTCTCCCTCCCCACAGCCACACACAGGAGCGCCTCTCCTCTCCTCTCTCCTCCCCACAGCCACAGGAAGCACCTCTCACTCTCCTCTCTTCCCTCCCCACAGCCACACAGGAAGCACCTCTCACTCTCTCCCCTCTTCCCTCTCCCACAGCCACACAGGAAGCACCTCACCCCCCTCCCACCACACAGGCACCTCCCTCCTCCCCTCCCCACACCACACAAACACCTCTCCTCCCCACCACAAGCCTCTCTCCCTCTCCTCTCCCCACAGCCACACAGGAAGCGCCTCTCACTCTCCACCTCTTCCCTCTCCCCACAGCCACACAGGAAGCACCTCTCACTCTCCTCTCTCCCTCCCCACAGCCTCTCTCACTAAACCCAGCTGCTGAAAGCTTAAATTTTTTAAACCTAGAGAGCAAAAAAGCTGGGATATGTTAAATGCCCAACTTTTGTTTTTCTTGTCTACGGAAAACAGAAAATATATGAAACGCCTGAATGAAATTGTTTGTTTACATTATAAATAGTGATGATGTTAGTGGTATGTTCCATCAGTTCATGTTTTGTTTGCTTTTAATAACAAGAAGCTTTTATTATCACATGTTACCTATAGGATGGGATTTTGTTTACACTGTTTATCTGGGTAGGACCATTTTCTTGACCCCGTGTGGGATAAGCGTGACCTTTTCTCCCTCCTCCTCCTCCTCCTCCACACGTCTTGGGGTCATGAGACAGTAACCTACTCCTTATGGGTCAACAGTAGCATCTTAGGAACTGGTGAGGTTATGGGGTCAATGGTGAGACGGGTGGCGGGGTGGTGAAGGGGTGGTCATGGGTGACGTAGGGGTGGCAGGGGGATAACTGAGTGGTGAAGGGTGGCGGAGGGTGATGGGTAGCACGAGGGTGGCGGGGTGGTGGTGATGGGTGGCGGAGGTGATGGGTAGCAAGAGGGTGGCGGGGTGGTGGTGATGGGTGGTGGAGGTGATGGGTAGCAAGAGGGTGGCGGGGTGGTGGTGATGGGTGGCGGGGTGGTGGTGATGGGTCGCAAGGAGTCAGGGTCCAGAACTTCCTGGGTACTGATGCTTGCCGACTAGGAATGTAAAGCCGCCTCGAATTGTAAGTTTGTTTGTTTGTTTTTCGCTCGTCAGAAGATCCAGCAACTTGACATGGTGGTGGAGGCGCTAGTGATGGAGTCCTCGAACCTGCCACAGAATAAGAGAGAGAGAGAGAAAGAGAGAGAGAGTGTGACCCCACCCCTATGATAGTCATGGGCGGGAGGGCAGGGTGGTGGGTGGATAAGAGGATATGGCTGGTGCATGGCGGAGTGAGGAGGAAGGAGGAGGAGGGAGGTCGGTCATCTGGGGGGTGTGTATTGATTAAGATGCTGACCACCCCACCCCACCCCCCACCTCTACTCAACTCAACTCCACCCCCACCCCCCGCGCCCCACCTTCACCTTCCTTCCATTATTTATCACCACACGTCACCCATTTCCTTGATTACTTCTGCATACCTGTGTCCTCTCTCCTCCCTCTCCCCACCCCTCCCTCTCTCCCTCTCCTCCGCCACGCCACACATACGCCCTCCACTTTTAGCTTCCGGGGTGAGGATGCGGAATTGGCAGGGGTGAGGCGGAGATGAGGGAGGGGATGGGCAGGGGTGTGGTGGAGGTGGGGAGAGTTGGCACGGGTGAGGGTTGGTGTCATAGGAAACCCCCCCTCTCTCTCTCCGCTAATTCTCTTCCTTGTATCGTCCTCTCCATCTCTTTACTCTTATTACCCATCCTCCCTCATTGTCCCTCCCACTAACCAATTCCTTACCTATAGTATCATTCACAGTCACTTGTAAGTCGAATATCTGTCACTCTCCACCACAACAAACAAGAGAGGGACTAAGGTACTTCCCTGGCGGACCTCCCATCGTTCTCACCTCCTTCCATTCCCACAATTATTAATATATCTTTAAACAACATACCTCCTCCTCCATCATCATCACCATCATCACCATCACCATCATCACCATCCACCTCAGGCCTCCACACGAAGTTAAACTCCTTCAAACACAATATCAAACAAATTCCTCTCCCCTGTTTTTGCTCTTCGTTCACTTATTCCCTACACACACACACACACACACCTGTTAAATCTCTTCCTTCTGCAGGCAGGTCTTCCTCCATCTACCATGATCCATAGCGATGGTGGGAGAATTATTTTACTGTTCAAAAATGGTAGTTTCTTCTTAAGCAACCCCCATACCATAACAACCAATAACAGCCCCCATATCATAACAACCAATAACAACTCCCATACCATAACAACCACTAATAACCCCCATATCATAACAACCACTAACAACCCCATACCATAACAACCAATAACAATCCCCATACCATAACAACCAATAACAATCCCCATACCATAACAACCACTAACAACCCCCAAAACATAGCAACAACTAACAAAACCCCATACCAACCTCTAACAACCCCCATACCATAACAACCAATAAACCCCCATACATAACAACCAGAACAACCCCCAAACCATAACCACTAACAACCCCCACACCATAACAACCACTAACACCCATACAATAACAACCACTAATAACCCATATCATAACAACCACTAACAACCCATACACATAACAACCAATAACAACCCCCATACCATAACAACCACTAACAACCCTATACCATAACCACTAACAACCCCCATACCATAACAACAACTAACAACCCCCATACCATAACAACCACTAACAACCCCATACCATAACAACTAACAACCCCATACCATGACAACCACTAACAACCCCCAAACCATAACCAATAACAACCCCATACAATAACAACCACGAACAACCCCCAAACCATAACCACTAACAACCCCCACACCATAACAACCAATAACAACCCCCAAACCATAACCACTAACAACCCCCATACCATAACAACCACTAACAACCCCCAAACCATAACCAATAACAACCCCCATACAATCAACAACCACTAACAACCCCCAAACCATAACCACTAACAACCCCATACCATAACCACTAACAACCCCCCAAACCATAACAACCAACAACCCCCATACCATAACAACCACTAACAACCCCCAAACCATAACCAAACAACCCCCATACAATAACAACCACTAACAACCCCCAAACCATAACCACTAACAACCCCCATACCATAACAACCACTAACAACCCCCAAACCATAACAACCACACAACCCCCATACCATAACAACCACTAACAACCCCCTATACCATAACAACCACTAACAACCCCATACCATGACAACCACTAACAACCCCCAAACCATAACAACCAATAACAACCCCATACCATAACAACCACTAACAACCCCCAAACCATACACAACAACCCCATACAATAACAACCACTAACAACCCCCAAACCATAACCACTAACAACCCCATACCATAACAACCACTAACAACCCCCAAAACCATAACAACCAATAACAACCCCTATACCATAACAACCACTAACAACCCCCATACCATAACAACCACTAACAACCCCCATACCATGACAACCACTAACAACCCCCAAACCATAACAACCAATAACAACCCCATACCATAACAACCACTAACAACCCCAAACCATAACAACCAATAACAACCCCCATACCATAACAACCACTAACAACCCCCATACCATAACAACCACTAACAACCCCCATACCATGACAACCACTAACAACCCCAAACCATAACCACAACAATCCCCAAACCATAACAACCACTAACAACCCCCAAAACCATAACCACTAACAACCCCCATACCATAACAACCACTAACAACCCCAAACCATAACCACAACTCCATACCATAACAACCACTAACAACCCCATACCATGACAACCACTAACAACCCCCAAACCATAACAACCAATAACAACCCCATACCATAACAACACACTAACAACCCCAAACCATAACCACTAACAACCCCCATACCATAACACCACCAACAACCCCAAACCATAACCACTAACAACCCCCATACCATAACAACCACTAACAACCCCCATACCATGACAACCACTAACAACCCCCATACCATAACAACCACTAACAACCCCAAACCATAACCACTAACAACCCCCAAACCATAACCACTAACAACCCCATAACAACCACTAACAACCCCATAACAACAACCACTAACAACCCCCAAACCATAACCACTAACAACCCCATACCATAACAACCACTAACAACCCCAAACCATAAACTAACAACCCCCAAACCATAACCACTAACAACCCCCAAACCATAAAAAAACCAATAACAACCCCCATACCATAACAACAACCCCCATACCATAACCACTAACAACCCCCAAACCATAACCAACCAACAACCCCATACCATAACAACCACTAACAACCCCAAACCATAACCACTAACAACCCCATACCAAACCACTAACAACCCCATACCATAACCACTAACAACCCCATACCATAACAACCACTAACAACCCCATACCATAACCACTAACAACCCCATACCATAACAACCACTAACAACCCCCAAACCATAACCACTAACAACCCCCAAACCATAACCACTAACAACCCCCATACCATAACAACCAATAACAACCCCATACTAACAACAACCCCCATACCATAACCACTAACAACCCCAAACCAAAACCACTAACAACCCCATACCATAACAAACTAACAACAACCCCAAACCATAACCACTAACAACCCCATACCATAACAACCAATAACAACCCCCATACCATAACAAACCCCATACCATAACCACTAACAACCCCATACCATACAACCACTAACAACCCCACACATAACAACCACTAACAACCCCCATACCAAAACCACTAACAACCCCATACCATAACAACCACTAACAACCCCCATACCATAACAAACTACTAACCCCATACCATAACAACCACTAACAACCCCATACCATAACCACTAACAACCCCCATACCATAAACCACTACAACCCAGATACCATAACAACCACTAACAACCCCATATCATAACAACCAATAACAACCCCTACCGTAACAACCACCAACAACCCTCAACAACAACCACTAAAAAAACCCATACCTTAACAACCACTAACAACACCCAAACCATAACAACCACTAACAACCCCAAACCATAACCAATAACAACCCCCTACCATCAACAACCACTAACAACCCCCATACCATAACAACCACTAACAACCCCATACCACAACAACCACTAACAACCCCCAAACCAAACCACTAACAACCCCCATACCATAACCACTAACAACCCCCATACCATAACCACTAACAACCCCATACCATAACCACTAACAACCCCCATACCATAACAACCACTAACAACCCCATACAATAACAACCACTAACAACCCCAAACCATATCAACCACCAACAACCCCATACCATAACAACCACTAACAACCCCCATATCATAACAACCAATAACAACCCCTACCGTAACAACCACTAACAACCCTCAACAACAACCACTAAAAACCCATACCATAACAACCATTAACAACCCCATACCATAACCACTAACAACCCAGATAACATAACAACGAATAACAACCCCCATACCATAACAACCACTAACAACCCCATACCATAACAACGACTAACAACCCTCACAACAACCACAACAATTCCATAACATAACGAATAACAACCCCCATACCATAACAACCACTAACAACTCCCATATCATAGCAACCAATAACAACCCTCATATCATAACCAATAACAACCCTCATAACAACCAATAACAACCCCCCCCCCTATACTATGAGGACCCGAGACCAAACATATATTGAAAACATCGACGAGAGATTCAGATATAAAAATGGAAACGGAAGGACAACCAAGCCAAATGAATCAGTTTTAGCCCAACAACATTGTAACGAGAAAAGAATTGTGTACAGGGGGAAAAAAAGTTGGTATTTTTCTAGATAGGGAAGAGGTGAGATAAAGCTGGATAAAGATGTGTGTAGTGGAGTAATGATGATGATGATACTAGTAATAATACCGGTAGTAGTAATATTAGTAGTAGTAGTAAAGAAAATATTCATAAAAAACAAGAATAATAACAAAACTACAATAATAAAAATGACAATAACAACCAACAACAACAACTACTAATGTGACCTCTGACCTCGAACCACTATACTGACGATGACTACACGCGAATTACAAGGTGATCGAAAAGTCACTGTGCACCTCCAACTACTTAACACTATCATCCCTTCTCATACGTACATGTTATATACGTACCATTTTTCTACTTAAGAGTACATATTGAAAATGGTCCCAGTAGAAGTAGATATATTCTTCCCAACATCTACCGTGAGAAAGACAACAGGTATATAACAAGGCAGGTATATACAGGTAGTTACTGTATTGGTAATTACTGAAGATGCATTGGGACTTTTCGATCACCTTGTATAAAGACTGTATAGAGACCCCCGTTCACGAGTTAGAGACCCCGTTCACGAGTTAGAGAGACCCCCGTTCACGAGTTAGAGACCCCCGTTCACGAGTTAAGAGACCCCCGTTCACGAGTTAGAGAGACCCCCGTTCACGAGTTAGAACACCCCCCGTTCACGAGTTAGAGATAGAGTGTTCAGAGATACAGTTAACAAAGAGACAGATGCATAGATAAGAATTAAGACAGACAGAAAAGAACAGACAGAGACAGACAGACAGACAGACAGACAGACAGACAGGCACAGTTACATACATACAGTCGCTACAGACTCAGGTCAGCTCTGGCGAGGAGGAAGAGGCAGAATGGAGGATTTATACAGCAGGAAGGATGATTATGAGGAGGGAGAAGAAGAGGAGGAGGAGGAGGGAAGAAAAAAGAAGACTAGGAGAAAGAGGAGGAGGAGAAGATTAGGAGCGAAAGAAAAGGAGGAGGAAGAGAAGATGAGGAAGACTATAAGGAGAAGGAAGAGGAAGAGGAGGACAGGACAGGAAGCGTTGGCGGGAGTGGAAATGAGAACCAAGCCGAAAATGTGAGAGAGAGAGAGATTTCAATCTTAATTAACCAACTAAGTCATTACGCGGCAGCAGGGAGTGGTGGTGGTGGTGGTGGTGGTGGTGGTCCTTGCTTACCTACAATTACTGGCCGATTTACCTCTTGTTAATGGTGCTGTGGTGGTTGTGGTGCTGTGGTAGTGGTTGTGGTGTGGCTGTTGGTGGTTGTGTTGGTTGTGGTGCTGTGGTAGTGGTTGTGGTTTTAATTGTGGTGATGAAGACTGTGGTGATGAATGGAAGAAGAAAATAATAATACGGACTTCACCTAACCTAACCGAACCTAACCTAACCTAGCCTCGCCTCCCAAACCATAAAATAAGTAACATAATTTCATCCAACTTAAAAAAAAAAAAGAATAATTCCTTAAAACCTACAAAAAAAAAGTCCTCCAAACATCAAAAACAAAACCTCCTCCCAGCTAAAAATAAATAATAAAATAAAATAAATAAATCTCACAGTTAAGCCCCAAGACGTACAGTAAATACGGGACGCAGGACGATGTTCATACTGGCAGGAGAGAGAGAGAGAGAGAGAGAGAGAGAGAGAGAGAGAGAGATTCCAACACGGAGGATGAAACTTACACACACACGGACCAACCATCAATAAAAGCAGAATTGGGTAACTCATGGTAGCCTGGATTCGTGATTGGGTGGTGGTGTGGGGGTGGTGAAGTGGTTGTGGTGTGGTGGTGTGGGGCGGTGGTGGGCGGTAGTGTGTAGTGGTGGGGGGTGGTGGGGGGTGGTGGGGGGGTGGTGGTGGTGTGGGTGGTGGTGGGGGTGGTAGTGTGGTAGTGGTGGGGGGTGGTTGTGGTAAGATTGCTAAGTTGTTGTGGAAGCACTTAACTGCCTCACCTAACCTTACGACACAAAGATGGATTCTCCGAGGTTCCTGGGTTAAATATTCCCCCGTAAATGGTAAAGTGAGGACATACCTGCCTCACTGTAGCATACTGAGGAAAAAAATCCTTTCCTGAACTGATTAAAAAAAAAATATATATATACCAGATATTACACAACTCTTAAAATAATGACGAAATGACGATGGAATTAAACAGAGACTCTACCTTAACTAGATTCATTCACTTAGCAACAGTTTGGAAGTTTAAAACACGATAATAATCTTTCCAGGTAAGGTTAAGTCACCTGTGTAATATTGAGGCTGTGTTGACCGTCATTTTGGATGTGTTAGCTGGAGTTTGTAAATACTTCCATTCTTGAATCTTTACTTTCGAAAAATGGTCACCGCACGAACCTCTGTCACCGCTGCCAGACCCGCCGGCAACCTCATCCACCCACACACACACACACACACACACATAAACCAATTAACCAATGATAACCACATCAGCAGAGTAAATCCCGCCCGCCGCCCACATATTGACGTTACTGAAGAAAGTTTTTGAAAGTTAAGGGGGGCGCTCAGCCACACCCCGGAAATAACCAGCTGCAGCAGGACGAGAACCCCGGCACTGAGAGGCACCAGGCCCCCCTGGCTGTGAGAGAGGCACCAGGCACCCCGGCACTGAGAGAGGCACCAGGCACCCCGGCACTGAGAGAGGCACCAGGCACCCCGGCACTGAGAGGCACCAGGCACCCCGGCACTGAGAGGCACCAGGCACCCCCGGCAGAGAGGCACCAGGCACCCTGGCAGTGAGAGAGGGCTCGAGGCACCCCCGCACTGAGAGAGGCACCAGGCACCCTGGCTGTGAGAGGCACCAGACTCCCCGGCACTGAGAGAGGCACCAGGCTCCCCGGCACTGAGGAGGCACCAGGCACCCCGGCACTGGAGAGAGGCACCAGGCTCCCCGACACTGAGAGGCACCAGGCACCCTGGCTGTGAGAGGGCACCAGGCACCCTGGCTGTGAGAGAGGCACCAGGCTCCCCGGCACTGAGAGGGCACCAGACTCCCCGGCACTGAGAGAGGCACCAGGCACCCCGGCACTGGGGAGGCACCAGGCACCGGCACTGGGGAGGCACCAGGCACCCCGGCACTGAGAGAGGGCACCAGGCTCCCCGGCACTGGAGGGCACCAGGCACCCGCAATGGAGGCCCAGGCTCCCGGCACTGGAGGGGCACCAGGCTCCCCGGCACGGGAGGGGCACCAGGCACCGGCACTGAGAGGGCACCAGGCTCCCGGCACTGGGGAGGGGCACCAGGCCCGGCACTGGGAGGGCACCAGGCACCCCGGCTGGGGAGAGGCACCAGGCACCCGGCACTGAGAGAGGCACCAGGCACCTGGCTGTGAGGAGGCACCAGGCACCCCCGGCACTGAGGAGGCACCAGGCACCCCGGCACAGAGGGGCACCAGGCACCCCGGCACTGAGGAGGCACCAGGGCTCCCCGGCACTGAGAGGCACCAGGCACCCCGGCACTGAGGGCACCAGGCACCGGCACTGAGGAGGCACCAGGCACCCCGGCACTGAGGAGGCACAAGGCACCCCGGCACTGAGAGGGGGCACCAGGCACCCCGGCACTGAGGCCAGGCACCCCGGCACTGAGGAGGCACCAGGCACCCGGCACTGAGAGGGCACCAGGCTCCCCGGCACTGAGGCACCAGGCACCCCCGGCACTGAGAGGCACCAGGCACCCCGGCACTGGGGCACCAGACACCGGCACTGAGAGGCACCAGGCACCCCGGCACTGGGGAGGCACCAGGCACCCCGGCACTGAGAGGGGGCACCAGGCACCCCGGCACTGAGGGGCCAGGCACCCGGCACTGGAGAGAGGCCCCAGGCACCCCGGCACTGAGGAGAGGCACCAGGCTCCCCGGCACTGGGGGCACCAGGCACCCCGGCACTGAGACATCAGGCCCCCCGGCACTGAGGGAGGCCCAGGCACCCTGGCAGTGAGGAGGCACCAGGCACCCTGGCACTGGGGAGGCACCAGGCTCCCCGGCACTGAGGAGGGGCACCAGGCACCGGCACTGAAGGGGCACCAGGCACCGGGCACTGAGGGAGGCACCAGGCTCCCCGGCACTGAGAGGCACCAGGCACCCCGGCACTGGGGGCACCAGGCACCCCGGCACTGGAGAGGCACCAGGCTCCCCGGCACTGAGAGGGGCACCAGGCACCCCGGCACGGAGGCACCAGGCACCCCGGCACTGGGGAGGGCACCAGGCACCCCGGCACTGGGGAGGCACCAGGCTCCCCGGCACTGAGAGAGGGACCAGGCACCCCGGCACTGAGGGCACCAGGCACCCCGGCACTGAGGGGCACCAGGCTCCCCGGCACTGAGAGGGCACCAGGCACCCCGGCACGGAGGGCACCAGGCACCCCGGCACTGGGAGAGGGCACCAGGCACCCCGGCAGGGGAGGGCACCAGGCTCCCGGCACTGAGAGAGGGACCAGGCACCCCGGCACTGAGAGGCACCAGGCACCCGGCACTGAGAGAGGCACCAGGCTCCCCGGCACTGGGGAGGGCACCAGGCACCCCGGCACGGAGAGGCACCAGGCACCCCGGCACTGAGAGAGGCACCAGGCACCCCGGCACTGAGAGAGGCATGTGGGAATGTTGGACTTCCTGCCATCACCACGACCAAGGTCACTTCACCGCTAATAATGATGATCATGATGATGATGATGATGGCAGTCTTGTCTCTTCTTAACGAGTTTCACGAAATAATAGATCCACCGACACAATTCCGTTTCCGAGTTTCACCTTCCGAGTTTCACCTTCCGAGTTTCACCTTGAGGCGGTGGAGCGGCAAGATAACATTCACTATTCATTATTAAGATGATTAGGTTAGGTTAGGACTCACAACCTAACAAGTAAGATGTCACCAAGGCTCAGAGACGATGGTTAGGGAAAGAAGTGTGGGAGAAAGGTGGGGAGAGGGAGAAGTGAGGGAGAGAGGGAGAAGGTGAAGAGGAGAGGAGAGGGATACAGAGGTGTAAGTAGATAGACTAGAGTTGCCGGTGAAAGAGAGGAGTGAGGGAGAGAGGTGAGGGGAGAGGAGGGAGACGAAGAAGGTAAGGGAGGTGTGGGTGGGTGAGGGAGATGGGTGAGAGGGAGGTAGATGAGTGAGGGGAAAGGCGTGAGGGAGAGAGGGCGAATTTGAAGAAAATGAAGGACAGAGAGGAGAGAGGTATAGGAGAGGAGAGATTGAAGGAGAGTAGGAGATGAGGCAGAGGTAGAGATGAGGGTGAGTGAGAGGGTGAGGAAGGCTGAGTCGCACTTCTCTCAGGCTTCATGCCAGTAAAGTGTCGCGACTCCTCCTCCTCCTTCAAGTCACACTATGACAGGTGGCAGACTTTCACGCCGCCTGCCAGAGCCCACGTCAAGAAGGAGGGACCACCACGTCAAGAAGGAGGGACCACCACGTCAAGAAGGAGGGACCACCACGTCAAGAAGGAGGGACCACCACGTCAAGAAGGAGAAACGTCCAGAAGGAGGGACCACCACACACCAGAATGAGGGACTCCACATAGGAAGGAGAGAGAGAGAGAGAGACTGAGAGAGAGAGAGACTGAGAGAGAGAGAGAGAGAGAGAGAGAGAGAGAGAGAGAGAGAGAGAGAGAGAGAGAGAGAGAGAGAGAGAGAGACTTCCAAAATAAAACAAAAATACGTAAAGAAGAAGAAGAAGAAGAAGACTGTAATATGCAAAAGAGGAGGAGGAGTAAGGTGGATAGCGGTCATAGAAGAATAACAGGAAGGAGACTCGGGAGGTCTTGTGAGCCGGGGGGCGTTGCATGCAAAGTGTTCCTTATTCAAACACCGGCCGCCGCCACCACACTCCACCTCCTACACCATCACTACCCTCCAACACCACACTCCGACAACACCACCACCATCACAACTATCACCACCACCCTGAAGAGTAATCAAGAACAAGGAAGAAGGAAGAAAGGATGATAAGGAAGAGAAGAAGAGAGGAGGGAAGGGCATAACACATAAAACACCTGTGAACCAAACGAGCTTAGAGTCACACACCTGTCCTCAGAGAGAGAGAGAGAGAGAGTAGATCACAATATCATGGGAGTACAACATAAACCGGAAAATATATAGAGACTTACACTATACAATATATACAGAGACTTCACACTATACAATATATACAGAGACTTACACTATACAATATATACAGAGACTTACACTATACAATATATACAGAGACTTACACTATACAATATATACAGAGACTTACACTATACAATATATACAGAGACTTACACTATACAATATATACAGAGACTTACACTATACAATATATACAGAGACTTACACTATACAATATATACAGAGACTTACACTATACAATATATACAGAGACTTACACTATACAATATATACAGAGACTTACACTATACAATATATACAGAGACTTACACTATACAATATATACAGAGACTTACACTATACAATATATACGAGACTTACACTATACAATATATACAGGACTTACACTTAATATATACAGAGACTTACACTATACAATATATACAGAGACTTACACTATACAATATATGAGACTTACATACACTATACAATATATACAGAGACTTACACTATACAATATATACAGAGACTTACACTATACAATATACAGAGACTTACACTATACAATATATACAGAGACACACTACAATATATACAGAGACTTACACTATACAATATATACAGAGACTTACACTATACAATATATACAGAGACTTACACTATACAATATATACAGAGACTTACACTATACAATATATACAGAGACTTACACTATACAATATACAGAGCTTACTACACTATACAATATATACAGAGACTTACACTATACATTATACAGAGACTTACACTATACAATATATCAGGACTTACACTATACAATATATACAGAGACTTACACTATACAATATATACAGAGACTTACTATACAATATATACAGAGACTTACACTATAATATATACAGGACTTACACTATACAATATCAGAGACTTACACTATACAATATATACAGAGACTTACACTATAATATATACAGAGACTTACACTATACAATATATACAGAGACTTACACTATACAATATATACAGAGACTTACACTACAATATATACAGAGACTTACACTATACAATATATAAGAGACTTACACTATACAATATATACAGTACAGAGACTTACACTATACAATATATACAGAGACTTACACTATACAATATATACAGAGACTTACACTATACAATATATACAGAGACTTACACTATACAATATATACAGAGACTTACACTATACAATATATCAGAGACTTACACTATACAATATACAGAGACTTACACTATACAATATATACAGAGACTTACACTATACAATATATACAGAGACTTACACTATAATATATACAGAGACTTACTATACAATATATACAGAGACTTTACACTATACAATATATACAGAGACTTACACTACAAATATACAGAGACTTACACTATACAATATATACAGAGACTTACACTATACAAATACAGAGACTTACACTATACAATATACAGAGACTTCACTATACAATATATCAGAGACTTACACTATACAATATATACAGAGACTTACACTATACAATATATACAGAGACTTACACTATATATACAGAGACTTACACTACAATATATACAGAGACACACTATACAATATATACAGAGACTTACACTATACAATATATACAGAGACTTACACTATACAATATATACAGAGACTTACACTATACAATATATGAGACTTACACTATACAATATATACAGAGACTTACACTATACAATATATACAGAGACTTACACTATACAATATATACGAGACTTACACTATACAATATATCAGAGACTTACACTATACAATATATACAGAGACTACTTACACTATACAATATATACAGAGACTTACACTATACAATATATACGAGACTTACACTACAATATATACGAGACACACTATACAATATATACAGAGACACACTATACAATATATACAGAGACTTACACTATACAATATATAGAGACTTACACTATACAATATATACAGAGACTTACACTATACAATATATACAGAGACTTACACTATACAATATATACAGAGACTTACACTATACAATATACGAGACTTACACTAAATATATACACTATACTATAATAGAGACTTACACTATACAATATATACAGAGACTTACACTATACAATATATACAGAGACTTACACTATACAATATATACAGAGACTTACACTATAATATATACAGAGACTTATACTATACAATATATACAGAGACTTACACTATACAATATATACAGAGACTTACACTATACAATATATACAGAGACTTACACTATACAATATATACAGAGACTTACACTATACAATATATACAGAGACTTACACTATACAATATATACAGAGACTTACACTATACAATATATACAGAGACTTACACTATACAATATATACAGACTTACACATACAATATATACAGAGACTTACACTATACAATATACAGAGAGACTTACACTATACAATATATTCAGAGACTTACACTATACAATATATACAGAGACTTACACTATACAATATATACAGAGACTTACACTATACAATATATACAGAGACTTACACTATACAATATATAGAGACTTACACTATACAATATATACAGAGACTTACACTATACAATATATACAGAGACTTAAACTATACACTATATGAGACTTAAACTATACAATATATACAGAGACTTACACTATACAATATATACAGAGAATTACACTATACAATTTATACAGAGTTACACTATACAATATATACAGAGACTTACACTATACAATATATACAGAGACTTACAGTACACTATACAATATATACAGAGACTTACACTATACAATATATACAGAGACTTACACTATACAATATATTCAGAGACTTACACTATACAATATATACAGAGACTTACACTATACAATATATACAGAGACTTACACTATACAATATATACAGAGACTTACACTATACAATATATACAGAGACTTACACTATACAATATATACAGAGACTTACACTATACAATATATACAGAGACTTACACTATACAATATATACAGAGACTTACACTATAAAAACAAAACATTCTGAGAGTTTGGTAACAAAATTTGCAACTTGTAAGGAACTCGCCTGACATAAAGTATAATGAGTTTCACAGTGTCAGGTGATGCTGTGTTGGGTCCCTCTCATCCTAAACACCTGTTGACTGTAACACCAGTACCACATGTTGACTGTAACACTAGTACTACATGTTGACTGTAACACTAGTACTACATGTTGACTGTAACACTAGTACTACATGTTGACTGTAACACTAGTACTACATGTTGACGTAACATTAGTACCACATGTTGACTGTAACACTAGTACTACATGTTGACGGTAACATTAGTACCACATGTTGACTGTAACACTAGTACTACATGTTGACTGTAACACCAGTACCACATGTTGACTGTAACACTAGTACTACATGTTGACTGTAACACTAGTACTACATGTTGACTGTAACACCAGTACCACATGTTGACTGTAACACCAGTACCACATGTTGACTGTAACACCAGTACCACATGTTGACTGTAACACTAGTACTACATGTTGACTGTAACACCAGTACCACATGTTGACTGTAACACTAGTACTACATGTTGACTGTAACACCAGTACCACATGTTGACTGTAACACCACATGTTGACTGTAACACCAGTACCACATGTTGACTGTAACTACATGTTAACTGTAACACTAAGTACTACATGTTGACGGTAACATTAGTACCACATGTTGACTGTAACACTAGTACTACATGTGACTGTAACACCAGTACCACATGTTGACTGTAACACTAGTACTACATGTTGACTGTAACTAACTTCCATGTTGACTGTAACACCAGTACCACATGTTGACTGTAACACCAGTACCACATGTTGACGCTACCAAGTACCACATGTTGACTGTAACACCAGTACTACATGTTGACTGTAACACCAGTACCACATGTTGACTGTAACACTAGTACTACATGTTGACTGTAACACCAGCACCACATGTTGACTGTAACACCAGTACCACATGTTGACTGTAACAAGTACCACATGTTGACTGTAACACTAGTACTACATGTTGACTGTAACACCAGTACCACATGTTGACTGTAACACTAGTACTACATGTTGACTGTAACACCAGTACCACATGTTGACTGTAACACCAGTACCACATGTTGACTGTAACACCAGTACCACATGTTGACTGTAACACTAGTACTACATGTTGACTGTAACACTAGTACTACATGTTGACTGTAACACCAGTACCACATGTTGACTGTAACACTAGTACTACATGTTGACTGTAACACTAGTACTACATGTTGACTGTAACACGAGTACTACATGTTGACGGTAACATTAGTACCACATGTTGACTGTAACACTAGTACTACATGTTGACTGTAACACTAGTACTACATGTTGACTGTAACACTAGTACTACATGTTGACTGTAACACTAGTACTACATGTTGACGGTAACACTAGTACTACATGTTGACGGTAACATTAGTACCACATGTTGACTGTAACACTAGTACTACATGTTGACTGTAACACTAGTACTACATGTTGACTGTAACACTAGTACTACATGTTGACTGTAACACGAGTACTACATGTTGACTGTAACACTAGTACTACATGTTGACTGTAACACTAGTACTACATGTTGACTGAAACACTAGTACTACATGTTGACTGTAACACTAGTACTACATGTTGACTGTAACACTAGTACTACATGTTGACTGTAACACTAGAACCACATGTTGACTGTAACACTAGTACCACATGTTCTGTAACACTAGTACTACATATTGACTGAAACACTAGTACCACATGTTGACTAACACTAGTACTACACATTGACTGTAACACTAGAACCACATGTTGACTGTAACACTAGTACCACATGTTGACTGTAACACTAGTACTACATGTTGACTGTAACACTAGTACTACATGTTGACTGTAACACTAGTACTACATGTTGACTGTAACACTAGTACCACATGTTAACTGTAACACTAGTACTACATGTTGACTGTAACATTAGTACCACATGTTGACTGTAACACTAGTACTAAATGTTGACTGTAACACTAGTACCACATGTTGACTGTAACACTTGTACTACATGTTGACTGTAACACTAGCACTACATGTTGACTGTAACACTAGCACTACATGTTGACGGTAACATTAGTACCACATGTTGACTGTAACACTAGTACTACATGTTGACTGTATCACTAGTACTACATGTTGACTGCAACACTAGTACTACATGTTGACTGTAATACTAGTACTACATGTTGACTGCAACACTAGTACCACATGTTGACTGTAACACTAGTACTACATGTTGACTGTATCACTAGTACTACATGTTGACTGTAACACTAGTACTACATGTTGACTGCAACACTAGTACTACATGTTGACTGTAACACTAGCACTACATGTTGACGGTAACATTAGTACCACATGTTGACTGTAACACTAGTACTACATGTTGACTGTAACACTAGTACTACATGTTGACTGTAACACTAGTACTACATGTTGACTGTAACACTAGTACCACATGTTGACTGTATCACTAGTACCACATGTTGACTGTAACACTAGTACTACATGTTGACTGTAACACTAGTACTACATGTTGACTGTAACACTAGTACTACATGTTGACTGTAACACTAGTACCACATGTTGACTGTAACACTAGTACTACATGTTGACTGTAACACTAGTACTACATGTTGACTGTAACACTAGTACTACATATTGACTGTAACACTAGTACCACATGTTGACTGTAACACTAGTACTACATGTTGACTGTAACACTAGTACTACATGTTGACTGCAACACTAGTACTACATATTGACTGTAACACTAGTACCACATGTTGACTGTAACATTATTACTACATGTTGACTGTAACACTAGTGCTACATATTGACTGTAACATTAGTACTAAATGTTGACTGTAACATTATTACTACATGTTGACTGTAACACTAGTACTACATATTGACTGTAACACTAGTACCACATGTTGACTGTAACACTAGTACTACATGTTGACTGAAACACTAGTACCACATGTTGACTGTAACACTAGTACCACATGTTGACTGAAACACTTGTACCACATGTTGACTGTAACACTAGTACTACATGTTGACTGTAACACTATTACCACATGTTGACTGTAACACTAGTACCACATGTTGACTAACACTAGTACTACATGTTGACTGTAACACTATTACCACATGTTGACTGTAACAATAGTACCACATGTTGACTAACACTAGTACTACATGTTCACCACACCTCTGGCCACAGTTCACATGTACTATAAGTTCAATCTCAAAACAGTCTCAACCTTCTTACAAAAAATTAAAATAATGAAAATACCAAACGTTCACACTCTCCTCTACCCAGACACAACTCTCCCTGGCGAGACAGCTCAACACCTTGTCGACCCACCCGAGGCCTGGTGCGACCTGGTGCCCTTCATGTGTAGGAAGGTGTTAGTGGAACATCGGAAACATCAGGTGGGGTTGCTGCTGCGCCAGCTGATGGAGTATACCCATAAGGCGAAGTCGTTCATATGGTGGCAATACGTAAAGCTGATCACTATTCGGTTTATTCTGGCGAGCAGCACCGCGGTAGGTTATCACTTAATACTGGGGTGAACTTAACATCTAGACCTCCGGCATGAAGCTCCTACTTATGTATATATACACTGTATAATAAAAAATATCAACATTACATACTTTTATTTCCATCCAAATTATTGAATATTAAAAAAAATTCAAGTTAAATATGAAATAAAATTAGGTTAGGTTAGGTTTTATTTTTTTTTAATAGTTACCCAAGTCGATGTATAATTACGCACTTGAGTCGATCTTTAATGGTGGTTCAGTGACTCCGAGATTAGAGTCCACTGTTGCTGCCGCCATTAACCGACTGTATTATATGTAACTATGGATGTGACACTACCTTGCTTTTAGGAGGAGATGGTGCAGCTCTCTCTCCTTCATTCTACACCGTGCCTACACTCCTTGGCTACACCACCACGCCATGGCTACGCTCCTTGGCTACACCACCACACCATGGCTACGCTCCTTGGCTACACCACCACGCCATGGCTACACTCCTTGGCAACACCACCACGCCATGGCTACACTCCTTGGCTACACCACCACGCCATGGCTACACTCCTTGGCTACACCACCACGCCATGGCTATGCTCCTTGGCTACACCACCACGCCATGGCTACGCTCCATGGCTACACCACTACGCCATGGCTACGCTCCTTGGCTACACCACCACGCCATGGCTACGCTCCTTGGCTACACCACCACGCCATGGCAACGCTCCATGGCTACACCACCACGCCATGGCTACGCTCCTTGGCTACACCACCACGCCATGGCTACGCTCCTTGGCTACACCACCACGCCATGGCTACGCTCCATGGCTACACCACCACGCCATGGCTACGCCCTGGCTACACCACCACGCCATATTACGCTCCATGCATACACCCCACCACGCCATGGCTACGCTCCTTGGCTACACCACCACGCCATGGCTACGCTCCTTGGCTACACCACCACGCCATGGCTACGCTCCATGGCTACACCACCACGCCATGGCTACGCTCCTTGGCTACACCACCACGCCATGGCTACACTCCTTGGCTACACCACCACGCCATGGCTACACTCTTTGGCTATTTTAATATCGCTCTTACCTATTAAATCCCATGTTCTTTAATCACCACGGCTGTATTGGTCCGGAAGGCTGCTAATGTTCCTATCAAAGTTAATTATTGGAGATAGTCTATTAAATGACTGGAGATTAGGTCAAGGTGTTACCATGGTGAGAGGGCCAGGACAGTGCCATCACTCTCGAGTGTTAGCTGGGAGCGCCAGGACAGTGCCATCAATCTCCAGTGCCAGTTACCCCAACAAGTGTCACCGGCAGGATGACATCGACCAGAAACAATATCGCGTTGGAAGTGTACTTGAACAAGGTCTTAGTGCTAGGTCTTAATATCAAGCCTCAGAGCCGGGTCCTAGCGCCAGGTTACAGCAGCCGGGTTCCAGCGCCAGGTCAAAGCAGCCGGGTTCACAGCGCCAAATCACAGTGCCGGGTTCCAGCAACAGCAGCCGGGTTCATAACGCCATGTCACAGCAGCCGAGTTGACAGAGTCAGGTCACAGTGCCGGGTCCCAGCAGCCGGGTTCACAGCGCCAGGTCACAGCAGCCGGGTTCACAGCGCCAAGTCCCAGCAGCCGGCTTCACAGCGCCCGGCCACCACCCATCACCTCGGCTTTGTTGCTCCAAAAATATTTTCCTCCTCGGATTTATCGGCTGAACTCAGACAGGCAGGCGGGGGATGGTGAATGA
Organism: Homarus americanus; assembly: GCF_018991925.1. Lineage (NCBI taxonomy): Eukaryota > Metazoa > Arthropoda > Malacostraca > Decapoda > Nephropidae > Homarus > Homarus americanus. Next base: position 38,124 of record NW_024724584.1, read on the forward strand.
CGGTGATAGTGATGGTGAATGGTGGTGAGTGATGGTGATTGATGGTGATAGTGATGGTGAATGGTGGTGAGTGATGGTGATTGATGGTGATAGTGATGGTGAATGACGGTGAGTGACGGTGAATGGCGGTGAGTAATGGTGAATGATGGTGATAGTGATGGTGAATGGTGGTGAAAGATCGTGATTGATGGTGATAGTGATGGTGAATGACGGTGAGTGACGGTGAACGGCGGTGAGTAATGGTGAATGATGGCGATAGTGATGGTGGGTGATGGTGAATGACGGTGATAGTGAGTGAGAGTGATGGTGATAGTGATGGTGAGTGACGGTGTTAATGATGGTGAGTGACGGCAATAACGATGGTAAGTGACGGTGATAATGATGGTGAGTGACTGTGATAGTGAATGACAGTGATCGTGATGGTGAGTGACGGTGATAGTGATGGTGAGTGACGGTGATAATGATGGTGAGTGACGGCGAGTGAGTGACCGTGATAATGATAAACGTCACACACACACACACACATATATAGTCTTGTTACAATTTCGACGCCATGATTAAAGTGGTCATCAGTTTACGTTACTGTTATATCTCTGGTCACATACCACTGAACATAACAGTGGTGGGGGTAAACGATAAGGTAATATATCTCTTTTTCACTACAGCATGAATGAGTGCACCCCCACCTCCCCACAACAACTACACACGTTACTACTACACGCACGATACTACGCCTAGATATTACTACATCTATTTACAGTTTTGAGCGATGAGGCAATGCACTTACCTTTAATCTGCTTGACACACAAACACAGTCGTCGATAATAATTCGTTTTCAGTAGGACCCATGCCATTGTAGGAGAGGGGACAAGTTGGTGGAGTTATGACTCGTTGTCATGGAATGTTGAGTTTTCATACACGTCCGATAGATCATTAATTAGTGAGCCGTGTGAACAGTTACCGATAATGACTCTTGGTTTGTTTTACTAGAAGTACAGATGATGCAAGATACAGTACACACACACAACACACACGCAGATACAGTGTTGTGTTACAGCTGTCTTGTGTTGGTCCTGTTATCCATGCACAGTCTAAGGCGGCCGCGTTATAAACGGGTGAATATAAATGGAGTATTAAGCGCGCCGCGATCAGTGTATTATAGGTAGAGAACCAGGGCAGCCGTCCACCCTCCCCAGGCCAGGCCAAACTTCCCCTCCGTCAACACTGCCTCGACCAGCTGCTACCGCCGCCCAGGGGATGGCACTAAGTCCCTCGCCATCCACCTCACTGGAAGCGATTTCAGCCTTGGCTTATACGAGTTCACTGTGATCTATATTTCACCGGGGTTGTGCACCACTTACACCACACATCCCTCGCATACTGCCCGCTGCTCTCAAGTGACAGTCGACGATGAAACAAAACTTAACTTGCTCTAAGTTCCTCGCGTCACTTACAACATACTGTGTAGTGAGGTGTGTGTCATCACATTACACTTCCCCCGCACTGTTCAGTTCGGTACCTGAGGCAACACACAAAGGTAATGGAAGAATGTGATGGGTGTGAACCGTGTTTTGTCGCACTTCACCTCTAGTAATAGTACAGCTCCTTGGTTCTGTACAGTACACAGTAGTAGTCAACTGGGAGATATAAGACGCCTCAAACGCCTAAATCTGACTATTGTATTGTTGTGCCAGCGGCTGGCTGCTCTTACAGCGGGTGCAGCTCAACAACATGAACCCCTCACTTCCTGCTGCTGTCCGCTGAGTAATTAACTGAGACGACATATACCGGTACAGCACAACTGACGCTCGCCTGACACAAGTGTTCAGGAACTGTGGCTGATCTAGGAGAGGTGTGAGGGAGGCAGGTAACCCTTCCTTACATTAAAACAGTGTAGCTTTATTGTCCAGGTTACTGGCAGCGGGGAGACAGGGGAACGTCTGGAGGTCACTGGGCCACCCGACAACCAGCTGAGGGTACGATAAGAACGGCACTGGCATGACGTCATCCACAGGGACCATTACATCACGGTGTGGGTGGAGGAGCAGGTTCGTGTGGTCCATGAGCTTAGCAAGTGTCTGAGGCACAGCTGATACTGGTGGTGGCCGGGTCGTCCCTCGCTGTGTGTTAAGCTGCAGCCAGCCTCAAGGTCGCCACTCTGATGGTGAGTGTGGTGGTGACAGGGTGTGGGAGTGGTGGTGGAGTCTGTAGCGGTGGTTGTGGTAGTTGTGGTGGAGGTGCGGTGTGGACCAGAGACAGGGCCAGACTGACGCTCACCAGACAGTCTCCTGCTCCCTCCCTCCTCACGCCCTCGCTCTCTCTTTACCTCTCTCTTACTCTCCCCGTCTGCTTTACCAGCCATCAGGGCCTTGCTCTCTCGGCCCCACACACACACACACACACACACACACACACACACACACACACACACACACACACACACACACACACACACCATACAACACAACACAACACATCACACAACAACAAATCATTCCCGGAAGTACTGTAATATTCCACTGGTTAAAACAACAACAACACAACAACTCGACAACAACAACAACAACAACTCAACAACAACAACAACAACTCGACAACAACAACAACAACTCGACAACAACAACAACAACAACTCAACAACAACAACAACAACTCGACAACAACAACAACAACAACAACTCGACAACAACAACAACAACAACAACTCGACAACAACAACAACAAACAACTCGACAACAACAACAACAAACAACAACAACTCGACAACAAACAAAACAACTCGACAACAACAACAACAACTCGACAACAACAACAACAACTCGACAACAACAACAACAACTCGACCCCCCATTCACCTCATCAAACCTTCACTCCCAAACCAATCACAAACACAACCAAAAAATCCTTCTCAAATGAATACCTCAACCACCTGTCATGTAAACTTCCCTACCAGACCGAGTGTACAGACAGACAGACAGACAGACAGACAGACAGATAGAGACAGACAGAGTGACAGAGCGACAGACAGACAGAAACAGACAGACAGACAGACAGACAGAGACAGACAGACAGAAACAGACAGACAGACTACAATATCTTCACCTCCTCGACTCGACTGACAATAAGGGATAGTCTTACCAGATCCCAGATGCATATACTCTCTCACTCAATCACTCTCACTCACACTCAATCACTCCTCCACACTCGTTCTCACTCACACTCAATCACTCACTCACACTCTCACTCAATCACTCACTCACAATCGTCTCACCTCACCACTCAATCACTCTCACCACTTTCTCACTCAATCACTCACTCACTCGTTCTCACTATTAGTCTCACTCACACTGTTCTCTCACTCAATCACTCACTCACTCACACTCTGTTCTCACTCAATCACTCACTCGTTCTCACTCAATCACTCTCACTCACACTCAATCACTCTCACTCACACTCAATCACTCTAGCCTACTCGTTCTCACTCATACTCTTCCTACCAATCACTCTCACTCACACTCAATCACTCACTCAATCACTCACTCACTCACACTCAATCACTCTCACTCACACTCGTTCTCACCTCAATCAGTCTCACTCATACTCTTTCTCACTCCACTCACACTCGTTCTCACTCAATCACTCACACTCCAATCACTCTCACTCAATCACTCTCACTTACACTCGTTCTCACACTCAGTTACTCTCACTCATACTCGTCCCCACTCAATCAGTCTCAATCATACCTGTCTCCACCAATCAGTCTCACTCATACTCGTTCTCACTCAATCACACCTGCTCATACTCGTTCTCACTCTACTCACACTCGTTCTCACTCAATCACACTCACTCTCACTCGTTCTCCACTCAATCACACCCACTATACTCTTTCTCACTCACACTCGTTCTCACTCAATGCTCACTCATACTCTCACACTCAATCACTCTCACTCATACTCGTTCTCACTCAGTCACCACTCATTCTCACTCAATCACACTCACTCATACTCGTTCTCACTCAATCACTCCCACCACACTCCGTTCACTCATACCTGTCTCCACCAATCACCCACCACACTCTGTTCTCACACCATACTGTTCCTCACTCATACCGTTCACTACACTCGTTCTCACTCAATCACCTCACCTGCCCCTGTTCTCACTCACACTCGTCTCACCACACTGTCTCCTCAGTTACTCACTACACCTGTTCTCACTCAATCACTCACTCGTTCCCCAGTCAATCACTCCACTCATACTCGTTCTCACCAATCACTCTCACTCTGTTCTCAGTCAATCACCACTCATACTCGTTCTCACTCAATCACTCTCACTCATACTGTTCTCATCACTCAATCACCACCTGCCAATTTGCCCCACCAATCTTTCTCATCCATACCTGTTCTCAATTCCATCACCAATTCATACTCTGTTCTTACTCAATCACTCTCCACCATACTCGTTCTCACTCAATCACCTCACCTGTCTTCACCTAAGCTACCTCACCTCACACCTCGTTCTCACTCAATCAATCTCACTCACACCTCGTCTCACCAATCACCACTCATCACTCGTTCTCACTCAATCACCTCACCATACCTGTTCTCACTCAATCACTCACTCACACCTGCTATCACTCAATCACCTCACTATACTGTTCTCACTCAATCACCTCACTACACCACTCACACTCCAAGCCACTCGCTCATACCTGTTCTCACTCAATCACTCACCATTCTACTCATACTCACTCGACACCTCGCTCATACTCGTTCTCACCAATCACTCTCACCATACTCGTTCTCACTCCACCTCACCACACTCACACACTCGCTCATACTCGTCTCCTCACCAATCACTCACTCATACTCGTTCTCACCAATCACTCTCACTCTTCTTACTCATATTCTCATTCACACCTGCCCATACTCGTTCTCACTCAATCACTCCTCATACTCATTCTCCTCACTCTCACTCACACTCAAGCACCTCACTCCTACTCGTTTCACTCAATCACTCTCACTCATACTCGTTCTCCTCAATCCACTCCTCTTCCATTCGTAATCATACTCACTCACACTCGCACATACTCGTTCTCACTCAATCACTCACTCATACTCGTTCTCACTCAATCACTCACTCACACTCAAGCACACTCGCTCATTCCTCTCGTTCTCACTCAATCACTCTCACTCATACTCGTTCTCACTCATTCTTACTCATACTCACTCGCACTCGCTCATACTCGTTCTCACTCAATCACTCTCACTCATACTCGTTCTCACTCAATCACTCACTCATTCTTACTCACACTCGCTCATACTCACTCACACACTCACTTACTCACACTCAGCGACAGTATAACACGACACATGAACACTTTATCTTACCAACGCACTAACAGACACTTCCACACACTATTTACGGGTCAACACCAACAGACAATTAACACACTATTTACGGGGTAACAGGAGTCGACTTTAGCGACACTTAGTAAACTTTTCCCTTCTCCTACTTTATTAGCCCACTCGTGCTTAAATCTCTCCCCTCTCTCTCTCTCTCTCTCTCTCTCTCTCTCTCCAGGAGTTCTATTTTTAACTCCTGATTTCAATACGATACTTAAAATAGAAAACAATTGTATATATCAATAATTAAAAAAATAAAAATAAATAGAATAAAATATATATGTTTAATTATGAAGTTTATTGTCCCAGGTGTACTATCATTACCTGTACTAATTACTACCATTAGAGAGTAAATAACACCTGAGATCTAAAGTTGGATATAGAGACTCAATAGAATAAGACAGTTTTTGAGACAGTACAGGATCATAGACAGTTGATAGACAGTTATTGAAGACAGTACATGATTATAGACAGTTGTTAAAGACGGTACAGAAAATTAGATGGTTCTTTAAGACATTCGCGTATACCTTAAACACCATACCGTGTAGACTATGGACTCAAAACTCCTTCACATACAAGACATTATCAGAATACAACCCAACTTTTCGTCTGGCACCAGAGTCTGACCCGCCTACGGAGAGCCAGCGTGACGACACCGGTCAGACAGTCACGGGACATGAAGTGGCACTCCCAGTTCATTTGTCAGCTGGGAAACAGTGCCGAGATAGTAGATGTGGCACACGCTCAGCTGGAAGACTATGTTAGAAATTTCACGACGGATGGCACCCACAGCTTTAAACACAGGCCAGAACCTTACTGTGGCACTCACTGTTGGTTGTGAACAATGACACAGTGCCAGGATAGTCATAGAGGCCCTGCCAACAAAGACAATGCCAGGATAGTTACTGAGGCACAGCCAGCTTAAATTAGTGCCAGAATAGTCAGAGGCACTGCCAAGATAATCAAAGAAGCACTCCCAGCTCAGACAGTGACAGAATAGTCACAGGGGCACTGTCAAGATAGTTAGAGGCACTACCAGCAGACAGTGCCAGAAAAGTCACAGGAGCACTGCCAGGATAGTTAGAGGCACTACCAGCAGACATTGCCAGAATTGTCACAGGGGACACTGCCAAGATAGGCACTACCAGGCCAAAGCAGCGCCATAATAGTCACAGAGGCACAGCCAAGATAGTCAAAGAAGCACTACCAGCTCAGATAGTGCCAAGGTAATTACAGATGCACTACCAGCTCAAAGACAGTGCCAAGATGGTCAAACACTTCCAGGAATTTCATGGTAATTATCCCAAACGATCATGAGCGTGGAGACAGTGTGGCCTGCGAGGTGGGTGGGCGTGTGTGTCTGGCTCCCTCCTGCAGGTCTGTGGCGCCACCAACATTGTTACCCAACTCACGTTCAAGACTACCCATCATCCTGCACCACTACAACCCCCCCACACACACACACATCCTTGACCACCGGAGGGTCAAGTCCTATCAGGCGCTGCTCCGTTGCGCAGCTGTCCCCTTGGCCAATGTTGGCCCATTCCCCAAGTCCACCGACAGCGCCTAAACACGTTGTGAGAGAGTGGAGGAACTTATCGGTCTCATTATATTCTTTTCTTTTTTTCTGGACTGGATTTCATCAAAGATAAGACTTTGATAGCTGGTAGCTCACAAACAGTGATGTATTGAGGACCGGTGGCAGAAGCAGTACCGTTCTTGCCTCGCGCGAGATGTCACGGTTCGATTCCCGGCCGGTGGAAGTTGTTTGACTTACTTCCTAGCCCCCATTAGTCCCTGTTCACCTAGCAGTAAAGTAGGTACCTGGTGTAAGTCGAAAGTTGCGAATTCATATTCAGGGAGTTGTTGAGCCCAATAACTTGATGACATAAACCATTGACTCTTCAGGCTTCTACGCCCTAACTCATGAGACATAAGGGCAAGCATGAACTTAGCATGTTCCTGTTGGGCACTGTAAACGCTTCTGCGCTTCACCTTACACAAGGATGTAGGGGAGTGCCCAATAAAAAAAAAAAAGTGATGTATTGGATAGATTTATATATACTATATCAAATTCCAACCAATGGTTTCAAAGATATTACACGGGGTTGAGTAAGTACTGGTATTTGTTGTCACTGAGTGTGAACACGTGTTGTTTATACCATATATGCACGGGGTTGATTATGATTATTAATCAAATGATAATAATCCATGGCAATTATTAAGTTATAATCAAATTATATTATTTTTTCTGAAAATTATATAATCATAATCTAATAAAAATAAAATAATAGTAATAATCATAATCAAACATTTAAAGAGTAATAATCAATTATTAAAATATTACTATTGTATCCTAACTGAAACTTATATACTACATTCACAGATGAGAATCATTATGTTATGTTGTGTCTATAGATGGAGTAGTGTTATGGTACCCTGTAGTAGTCTATATCAATTAATGGTTCCCCATTGGTACTGAAGTTAATACATATTCTATTTAATATAAGTTGCTGCAGTATACGAACTATAATCACCCTTAACAAGGCTTCCATTAAATTGATAATTTATTCAAAATTTATAAATAAAATGTTAGTACCGATGTTATCAATAGTACTGTACAGTATATTACTTGTTCTGTGTAATGAGCAAGTTGTCACATGGTTTTCCCCAAAGTTCATGTAGGTAAGTATGTGCAGCCAGGAAAGATGTTGCCCTTACATACAGTCTATTTGATTATGCAAATGAGACCAGAGATTTTTGTACTTGATTTGCATTACCTCAATTGTAAAATCGAATTCAGAAAATAATGTTATAAACATTACATTACTAAATAAATTTGTACATAATGAAAATTATTCAATGTAGCAGAAATAACTTGATTGACTGTACTAGGCATTAACAGCTTTGGTAATTATAATGGTGTAAGAAGGTGAATATGAATTATTTATAGAATACATTGATGTTTTCTTTATAGCTAATTCAGTGTTGATTGCGTGTATAATCATGACTCATAAAGTAGACTACTGTGCTATATTTAGTCAATATAATGAAGGTATTATGAAATAGAGGTAGAAGGTAAGTAATGAGAGAGCCAGAGAAAGAGAGAGAGTCAGAAAGAGAGAAAGTCAGAGAAAGAGAGAAAGTCAGAGAAAGAGAGAGAGCGCAGTCGCCGCCTCCCTAGTGACTTCATTAAACCCACACCCAGACCTTCTCTATCTAGGTAGCCTTGTCCCCGACCCATCCTCACCACCGGGATATCAACATAATCAAAAGTGACAATTTCGTTTCGGAAAGAAGTGGGATCAGTGTTGAACAGTGATGAACAGTGTTTAAGCCAGTGAATTCAGCACTAGACAGTACCAGTGAAAGCAGTAACCCCACCAGTGAGATAAGCACCCCTGGGAACCATCCTCTGACCAGATGGTGTTAATCAGTCCACCTTGGGAACAACAGAGGGCCGGCTCCACACCTGACTACGAGATAACACAACACCACCCAGCAGAGTGAGGTACTGTGACACCACCACACCACCCGGTGTCTCCATGACCACGTGAGGTCCCTCATATCAACACCCGATGACGAGTTACTGCACCATGTGAACACCACACCACCCGGTGTCTCCATGACCACGTGAGGTCCTTCATATCAATACCTACGGACGAATTACTAAACCACGGGCCTATGTGACCTCACACAGTATGGCAAGAGGCCAGCCCACGCCATAAACCGTAAACTATAATAATTTGTATGTTCAATTCATGTTCCTTCTCCTTTTAGTAATGAAAGTTTTTGTTAAACGACCCACCCACCCCATGTCTTTGTATGTAATAAGTCATTTTGCCTAATGTATATTTTCAGCCTTCGGGCTGCAGAAATTTTTCAATAAGCCGTTAATTATTATTATTTATTATTATTATTATTATTATTATTATTATTATTATTATTTATTATTATTATTATTATTGTTATTGTTATTTTTATTATTATTATTTAACACACACACACACACACACACACACACACACACACACACACACACACACACACACACAAACTACTAATCCCTTCAGTGCAAAAATAAAACTGCTAACACAACACTTTTACAAAACACATTAAGTTGGAGCTACATTATCATCAGTAGTGTCAGCAATAGTAGTGTTGGCGTAGTGGAGTAGTAGTGTCAGCAGGAGTAGTAGTGTCAGCAGGAGTAGTAGTGTCAGGTGTATCAGGCAGGAGTAGTAGTGTTAACAGGGTAGTAGTGTTAACAGGGTAGTAGTGTAAGGGTAGTAGTGTGCGGGAGTAGTAGTGTGCAGGAGTAGTAGTGTCAGATAGAGTTAGGAGTAGTAGTGTACAGGAGTAGTAGTGTTAGCAGGTAGTAGTGTTCACAGGAGTAGTAGTGTGCTAGGAGTAGTGAATTCAGCAGGAGTAGTAGTGTTCAGCAGGAGTAGTAGTGTAGCAGGAGTAGTAGTGTCAGCAGGGTAGTAGTGTTAACAGGGTAATAGTGTCAGCAGGAGTAGTAGTGTTAACAGGAGTAGTAGTGTCAACAGGAGTAGTAGTGTTAACAGGAGTAGTAGTGTTAACAGGAGTAGTAGTGTTAACAGGAGTAGTAGTGTTAACAGGAGTAGTAGTGTCAGCAGGAGTAGTAGTGTTAACAGGAGTAGTAGTGTTAACAGATAGTAGTGTTAACAGGAGTAGTAGTAGTGGCAGAGGAGTAGTATTAACAGGAGTAGTAGTGTTAACAGAAGTAGTAGTGTGTGGGAGTAGTAGTGTCACGGGTGTAGTGTCAGCAGGGTAGTAGTGTCAACAGGGTAGTAGTGTTGACTAGGAGTAGTAGTGTTAACAGGGTAGTAGTGTTAACAGGTGTAGTAGTGTCAGCAGGAGTAGTAGTGTTAACAGGAGTAGTAGTGTTAACAGGGTAGTAGTGTTAACAGGAGTAGTAGTGTTAACAGGGTAATAGTGTTAAAGGGTAGTAGTGTCAGCAGGGTAAGGTGTGCGGGAGTGGTAAGCATTGGGAGTAGTAGTGTGGCAGGAGTAGTATCAGCAGGAGTAGTAGTGTCAACAGGAGTAGTAGTGTTAACAGAGTAGTAGTGTTAACAGGAGTAGTAGTGTTAAGTGAGTGTCGGGGTAGTGTTAACAGGGTAGTAGTGTCAGCGGAGTAGTAGTGTTAACAGGCAATAGTGTCAGCAGGAGTAGTAGTGGTATGGTTAACAGGAGTAGTAGTGACAGGGTAGTTCACAGGGGTAGTGTTAACAGGAGTAGTGTCAGGTGTAGTGGCAACAGGGTATAGTGTCAGCAGGAGTAGTAGTGTCACAGCAGGGTAGTAGTGTCAGCAGGAGTAGTAGTGTCAGCAGGGTAGTAGTGTCAGCAGGAGTATAGTGTCAGCAGGAGTAGTAGTGTCCAGGAGTATTAGTGTCAGCAGGAGTATTAGTGTCAGCAGTAGTAAGCGTAAACAGAGTAATAGTGTCAGCAGAAGTAATAGTGTTCAGCAGGGTAGTAGTGTCAGCAGGAGTAGTAGTGTTAACAGGAGTAGTAGTGTGGCAGGAGTAGTAGTGTTAACAGGAGTAATAGTGTAGCAGAGTGGCAGTGTCACAGGAGTAGTAGTGTCAGCAGGAGTAGTAAGTGTCAGCAGGAGTAATTAGTGTCAGCAGTAGTAGCGTAAACAGGAGTAATAGTGTCAGCAAGTAATAGTGTCTAGCAGGAGTAGTAGTGTCAGCAGGAGTAGTGGTGTCAGCAGGGTAGTGAGTGTCAGCAGGAGTAGTAGTGTTAACAGGAGTAATAGTGTCAGCAGGAGTAGTAGTGTCAGCAGGAGTAGTAGTGTCAGCAGGAGTAGTAGTGGCCAGCAGGGTGAGTAGTGTCAGCAGGAGTAGTAGTGTCAGCAGGAGTAGTAGTGTCAGCAGGAGTATTAGTGTCAGCAGGAGTATTAGTGTCAGCAGTAGTAGCGTAAACAGGGTAATAGTGTCAGCAATAAGTGTCAGCAGGAGTAGTAGTGTCAGCAGTAGTAGTGTTAACAGGAGTAGTAGTGTCAGCAGGGTAGTAGTGTCAGCAGGAGTAATAGTGTCAGCAGGAGTAGTAGTGTCAGCAGGAGTAGTAGTGTCAGCAGGAGTAGTAGTGTCAGCAGGAGTAGTAGTGTCAGCAGGAGTAGTAGTGTCAGCAGGAGTAGATGTCAGCAGGAGTATAGTGTCAGCAGGAGTATTAGTGTCAGCAGTAGTAGCGTAAACAGGAGTAATAGTGTCAGCAGAAGTAATAGTGTCAGCAGGAGTGAAGTATGTAACAGGAGTAGTAGTGTTAACAGGAGTAGTACTGTCAGCAGGAGTAGTAGTGTCAGCAGGAGTAGTAGTGTTAACAGGAGTAGTAGTGTCAGCAGGAGTAATAGTGTTAACAGGAGTAGTAGTGTCAGCAGGAGTAATAGTGTCAGCAGGAGTAGTAGTGTCAGCAGGAGTAGTACTGTCAGCAGGAGTAGTAGTGTCAGCAGGAGTAGTAGTGTCAGCAGGAGTAATAGTGTCAGCAGGAGTAGTAGTGTCAGCAGGAGTAGTAGTGTCAGCAGGAGTAGTAGTGTCAGCAGGAGTAGTAGTGTCAGCAGGAGTAGTGTGTCAGCAGGGTAGTAGTGTCAGCAGGAGTAGTAATCGCAGGATGCTAGTGTTAACAGGAGTAGTGGTGTCAGCAGGAAAGTATAGTGTCAGCAGGAGTAGTAGTGTTAACAGGGTAGTAGTGTTCACAGGAGTAGTACTGTCTCAGCAGGAGTAGTAGTGTCAGCAGGAGTAGTAGTGTCAGACAGGAGTAGTAGTGTCAGCAGGAGTAATAGTGTCAGCAGGAGTAGTAGTGTCAGCAGGAGTAGTGTTAACAGGAGTAGTAGTGTCAGCAGGAGTATAGTCACAGGAGTGTAGTGCAGCAGGGAGTAGTGTCAGCAGGAGTAATAGTGGCCAGTAGGGTAGTAGTGTCAGCAGGAGTAGTAGTGTTAACAGGAGTTATAGTGTCAGCAGGAGTAGTAGTTCAGCAGGAGTAGTAGTGTCAGCAGGAGTAGTAGTGTCAGCAGGAGTAATAGTGTCAGCAAAGTAATAATTCAGCAATAGTGTTAACAGGGTAGTAGTGTACAGGAGTAGTACTGTCAGCAGGAGTAGTGTCAGCAGGGTAGTAGTGTTAACAGGAGTAGTAGTGTCAGCAGGAGTAATAGTGTCAGCAGGAGTAGTAGTGTCACAGGAGTAGTAGTGTTAACAGGAGTAGTAGTGTCAGCAGGAGTAATAGTGTCAGCAGGGTAGTAGTGTCAGCAGGGTAATAGTGTCAGCAGGAGTAGTAGTGTCAGCAGGAGTAGTAGTGTCAGCAGGAGTAATAGTGTCAGCAGGAGTAGTAGTGTCAGCAGGAGTAGTAGTGTCAGCAGGAGTAGTACTGTCAGCAGGAGTAATAGTGTACAAGGAGTAGTAGTGTCAGCAGAAGTAATGAGTGTCAGCAGGAGTAGAGTGTCAGCAGGAGTGGTAGTGTCAGCAGGAGTAGTAGTGTCAGCAGGAGTAGTAGTGTTGCCAGGAGTAGTAGTGTCAGCAGGAGTAGTAGTGTCAGCAGGAGTAGTAGTGTCAGCAAGGAGTAGTAGTGTCAGCAGCAGTTAACAACGACCCCAGGTAGTTAAACACGAAGGTCTGCCACTCGGAAGTTTAACGTCATCTTGTTCACCTTAATCCTACTCAGTAATCGGACCTGACCTGACTGACCTGGCCTGGCCTGACTGACCTGGCCTAAGCTAACCTTAACTACACTTAACCTAACCTAGCCTAACCTAACCTGACATATCCCATCCTAAATTACTTTGGCTTGAATGCTTGTATGTGTATGTGTGTGTGTGTGTGTGTGTGTTTGTGTGTGTGTGTGTGTGTTAAAACGTCCTGAACACACACTCACACGGGTGAAAAACACAAACATGCTTAGTTAGCTTACGTTAGGTCAGGTTAGGTTAGGCTAGGTTAAGTTTAGGTTAGGTTAGGTTAGGTTAGGTTAGGTTAGGCTAGGTTAGGTTAGGTTAGGTTAGGTTAGGTTAGGTTAAGTTTAGTTTAGTTTAGTTTAGTTTAGTTTAGTTTAGTTTAGGTTAGGTTAGGTTAGGTTAGGCTAGGTTAGGTTAGGTTGAGTGTGAGTGAGGCCGCGTGAGACTGCCTTGAGTGCCTTCCAAACAACATATGTGCTTCCTTCCAGGGAGAACAAGTGTCAATACGGGTGTTGGCTCAGAAGTGGTCGTCGCCAACCAGCAATTTACCCAAACAACCATCCATCTGTCTAACTATCCTTCCAACCAACCAACCAACCAACCAACCGTCCGTCCATCCATCCATCCATCCATCCAAGTAACCAACCAACCAACCAACCAACCAACCATCCGACCATCCATCCACCCATCCATTCAACCAAACATCCAGCCATCCAGTTCCACATCCACAGAAAGTTCCAAGAGGTGTAAGAATTCACCCAACTGGACAACTTCACCCAAAACCAGAACACAAATTAAAAAAAAAAAAAAAAAATAATAATAATAATAAAAATAAAAATAAATACCAAATAAATAAAATAAAATAAATAAAAACTTCCATTGAGACTAACTTCATGAGAGACACTTTTTTTTCTTGGTATCTTAGAGACAAAAATAAAGGCAGGGGATTTTTATTGGGTAAATGAACGTATGTAGTGAATGCAGAATTTCAAGAGGATTTTTAACACCATTTTTGAAGTTGTGTGTGTTTGTGTGCGGTGTGTGTGTGTGTGTGTGTGTGTGTGTGTGTTTTAGGTAAGCCGAATGGTTATGTGTACATTCCTACAATATATATTCGGTTACAAGAAAATTTGATCGCATACGAACATTAGTGACTCGTATGAAGATAAGAGATTTGTAAGAAAATTGGTAACTAATACGAAACATTTTAGTGACTCGTTCGAACCTTTTAAGTGACTCAAATGGGCCTTAGTGACTCGTTATAAACCTCAGTGACTCGTTCGAACCTTTTAAGTGACTCAAACGGGCCTTAGTGACTCGTATAAACCTCAAGTGACTCGTTCGAACATTTTAAGTGATTCAAACGGGCCTTCGTAACTCGTATGAACTTTAGTGACTCGTTCGAACCTTTTAAGTGATTCAAACGGGCCTTACTGACTCGTATGGACCTCAGTGACTCGTTCGAGCATTTTAAGTGATTCAAACGGGCCTTCGCAACTGTATGAACCTTAGTACCTGTTCGAACCTTTGGGCGACTAAACGGGCCTTTAGTAACTCGTATGACTCAATGACTGTTCGAACCTTTAAGGATTCAAACGGGCCTTACTGACTCGTATGGACCTCAGTGACTCGTTCGAACCATAGTAAGTGTGAGGCCAGGCAGGGGATAATGGCCACGAGCAGTAAATGTAGCGAGTCTGGCTGACGAACAGGTGGGGAGAACAGCTGGACGGCACGAGTAATGACGCAATACATAACATGGCCTCCCACCTCTACCCCCCCTCTCCCCTCCCCTCCCCTCCCCTCCCCTCGCCTCGCCTCACACCATCCCTCCATCCTCCTCCTCGCTCACACCATCCCTCCCCTCCCCTCCCCTCGCCTCACACCCTCCCTCCTTCCCTCACCCTCACCTAACGACACACAGCTTCACCTAATGGGTCACAGTTCACACACCCAGAACCACCTGCTTGCTTCCCTTAGTTATTAATCAACACCTAAAATTACCGGCCGAAAAATGACACCTAACACAAATCATTTTATATTGTTTTTACATTCTGATCCAAAACAAAAATAACAACAAAAACAATAATAATAATAATAATAATAATAATAATAATAATAATAAAAACAATAATAATAAAAACAATAATAATAATAATAATAATAATAATAATAATAATAATAATAATAATAATAATAATAATAATAATAATAATAATGAACACTACGCCCAGTCATTATCCTACAGGTGAAAATCAATTACCTGGCTGACTAACTTGGGTTGAGAAGTTTGCAGCAGGGAGGGAGGGCGTGGCTAGTGAGGGGCTCTCGATAAATCCAGGTCAGGATCCTCCCTCTGTTGACACACACACACACACACACACACACCTGTCCTCTACCTTCACATATAGACAATATTCCATAAGTGAAAACAAACTACCATTTATATGACCCCAAAAATACTTCTCTGCGTGAAACTAATGACACCTTACACATCAGTGAATTAAATTATACACAAAATTCTTCAAATTCTACCAAATTAACACAAAGCGAATATAGAATATCAATAATAATGAACAAGACTCTGAAGTACTCGTAGTCAAGATGATTATTATTATTATTATTATTATTATTATTATTATTATTATTACAACAGAAGACAATAAAACTAATAACACAAATTATGACGAGAAGAAAACCAGCAACTAGTTGGAAGAAGAGGAGGAGGAGGAGGAGGAGGAAAAAGAGGAGGAGAAAAAAAAAAAAAGAGGAGGATGAAGAGGAGGCAGCAAACACCAACCACTATATATATAAAATTACTCTAATATATTTGTGAGGCAGGATCACAACCTGACCCACCTGTACTACATACGGCCCATAGTTTAAAGGGCTGCCGAGGAATATATTTACCATGCCCGCTCAATTACTCTGGGCCCTCCTGAGTCTTACAGTCCTCCTGAGTACTCCTGAGTCCTACTGAGTACTCCTGAGTCCTCCGCTACTTGAGGCAGACAAATCAACTTCTGGGGTTGTATCTTCACGCTTGGGATCATTACAAAGCCTGCAGTGTAGATCCCGTGAGTGGGTAATAAAAACACACACACTTCTGTTCCTACAATATATCAAGTCTGGCCAGGATGGTGACTAAATAAATGGTGTTGTTGTTATTACTCCCCTAGCAACCGATCCATTTGTCGGAGCTATGTGGTTGCTAGGGAGACGAAAATGGTTGTAAACTTAGTCGATTGGGTAATTAACCCATTACAAGCTGCTGTAGTTTATAAGCTTCGCCAATCATCTAATTCATGGGGGATGTCGTCTGAGGCCTTATGATGATTAGCTTCTCATAGACTCATTACTTCCGCATTAATAAATAAATCAGGGAAAAATTTGATATGTAAATGACGATTTTTTTTTCGAATTTAGAATAATTTTAACAAACTAAAATATACTGCCCTAAAATCTCAATTTAACAGCTAACCACAATGCTGCTTTCCTCTTCGACCACTCTATTTTAACACACACACACACACACACACACATGACCTGATCATTGCTGGGATATGACCTCCTCGTCAAGCTTCAGCGCAATAACGGCATATAAACTAATGTTATATTCTCATCCTGCAAAATTGTGCAGAGAGAGAGAGAGAGAGAGAGAGAGAGAGAGAGAGAGAGAGAGAGACCCTGACTGCTGCCGGGGTCAAATGTGATTTACACATCTCTAAGTTGTTCCTTCTGGGGCGTCAAACACGAGGGAGGGGGACAGCAGGGAGCACCAGGGGGCAGCAGGAAACAGAAGGAAGCAGCAGGGGGCGGGAGGAGGCAGGGGCAGGAGGAGGCAGCAGGAGGCAGCAGCAGCACGCACAGCAGTTTGACACAGTAACACTTGAGGGTAATAGCGGCGTAAATACACATACACACCACCAGGGGATAAAATCTTTACCAAATCCCTGCTGAGAGTCGTGTCTCACGTGCCGGGGGTCGTGCTTCACGCGCCCGGGGTCGTGCCTCGTACCGGGGATCGTGCCTCACGTGCCGGGGTCGCGCCTCACGTGCCGGACGTCGTTCCTACGTGCCGGGGTCGTGCTTCACGTGACGGAGGTTGTGCCTCGTGGGGGGCCGTGCCTCACGTGCCGGAAGTCGTGCATCACGTGCTGCTGAGTCGTGTCTCACGTGCCGGGGATCGTACCTCGTGCCGGGGTCGTGCCTCACGTGCCGGGGTCGTGCATCACGTGCCGGGGTCGTGCATCACGTGCCGGGGTCGTGCTTCATGACGGGGTCGTGCCTCACGTGCCGGTCGTGCTTCACATGCCGGGGTCGTGATTCACGAGCCGATGGTCGTGATTCACGTGCCGAGGTGCTGCCCACGTGCCGGAGTCTGCCCTCACGTGCCGGAGGTTGTGCCTCACGTGCCGGAGGTCGTGCCTCATGTGCCTTAAGTCTGCCTCGTGCTTTCCCAATTCTAAATAACACACCACCCAACCTCCAAGACAACCACCACACCTACAACCACAGTACCACACAACCACGACTACCGCACGACCATCACCAACCACCACACACCCAATACCACCACAAGTACCACACACAACCACCACGACTACGCACGACCATCACCAACCACCACCACCACCACACACCACTACCACACAGGTACCACACCACACGACTACTGCGACCATCACACAACCACCACTACACAGCCACCTGACCACCACCAGACCACCCAGACCACTAGTCGCTGAGGGCCACACAAGTTGGAGTTTGGACGAGGGCTGAAGTCAGGAAACTCGTGTTACTGCTCAGGAGACTCAGTAACGGGAGGTCATGGCTGTGTTTGTTGCTGGTGCCGGTGCTCTGAGGTGGGCTCGCTAGGGTGGAGGAGGAGGCTCGCTGGGGTGGAGGAGGAGGGGCTCGCTAGGGTGGAGGAGGGCTCGCTAGGGTGGAGGAGGGCTCGCTAGGGTGGAGGAGGGCTCGCTGGGAGGTGGAGGAGGAGGGCTCGCTGGGGTGGAGGAGGATCACTCAGGTGGAGGAGGAGGAGGGCTCGCTAGAGGTGGAGGAGGAGGGGGAGGCTCGCTAGGGGTGGAGGAGGAGGAGCTCGCTAGGGTGGAGGCTCGCTAGGGTGGAGGAGGAGGCTCGCTAGGGTGGAGGAGGAGGAGGGCTCGCTAGAGTGGAGGAGACTCGCTAGGGTAGAGGAGGAGGAGGGCTCTTAGGGTAGAGGAGGAGGAGGGCTCGCTAGGGTGGAGGAGCTCGCTAGGGTGGAGGAGGGCTCGCTAGGGTGGAGGAGGGGCTCGCTAGGGTGGAGGAGGTCGCTAGGAGTGGAGGAGGGGCTCACTCAGGTGGAGGAGGAGGGCTCGCTAGGGTGGAGGAGGAGGGAGGGCTCATGGGGTGGGGGAGGGCTCACTAGGGTGGAGGAGGAGGGCTCGCTAGGGTGGAGGAGGGGGCTCGCTAGGGTGGAGGAGGAGGCTCACTAGGGTGGAGGAGGCTCGCTAGGGTGGAGGAGGAGGGCTCACTAGGGTGGAGGAGGAGGGCTCGCTAGGGGAGGGTGGAGGAGGAGGGCTCACTAGGGTGGAGGAGGAGGCTCGCTAGGGTGGAGGAGGAGGGCTCGCTAGGGTGGAGGAGGGGGCTCGCTAGGGTGGAGGAGGAGGGCTCACTAGGGTGGAGGACAAGGAGGGCTCGCTAAGTGGAGGAGGAGGGCTCGCCCAGGGTGGAGGAGGAGGCTCGCTAGGGTGGGAGGAGGAGGGCTCACTAGGGGTGGAGGAGGAGGCTCGCCAGGGTGGGAGGAGGGCTCGCTAGGGTGGAGGAGGAGGGCTCACTAGGGTGGAGGAGGAGGGCTCGCTGGGGTGGAGGAGGAAGGCTCGCTAGAGTGGAGGAGGAGGAGGAGGGGCTCGCCAGGGTGGAGGAGGAGGGCTCACTAGGGTGGTGGAGGAGGGCTCACTAGGGTGGAGGAGGAGAGGGCTCGCTAGGGTGGAGGAGGAGCTCGCTAGGGTGGTGGAGGAGAGGCTCGCTAGAGGTAGAGGAGGGCTCACTAGGGTGGAGGAGGAGGGCTCACTAGGGTGGAGGAGGAAGGCTCACTAGGGTGGAGGAGGAGGAGGGCTCACAGGGTGGAGGAGGAGGAGGAGCTCTAGAGGGTGGAGGAGGAAGGCTCCTAAGGTGGAGGAGGGCTCACTAGGGTGGAGGAGGAGGAGGGCTCTCAAGGGGTGGGAGGAGGAGGAGGCTCGCTAGGGGTGGAGGAGGAGGGCTCCTTAAGGGGTGGAGGAGGAGGGCTCGCTAGGGTGGAGGAGGAGGGGCTCGCTAGGGTGGAGGAGGCTCACTAGGGTGGAGGAGGAAGGCTCACTAGGGTGGTGGAGGAGGGCTCACTAGGGTGAGGAGGAGGCTCACTAGGGTGGAGGAGGAAGGGCTCACTAGGGTGGAGGAGGCTCGCTAGGTGGAGGAGGAAGGCTCATAGGGTGGAGGAGGGCTCACTAGGGTGGAGGAGGAGGAGGGCTCACTAGGGTGGAGGAGGAGGGCTCGCTAGGGTGGAGGAGGAGGACTCACTGGGTGGAGGAGGAGGGCTCACTGGGGTGGAGGAGGAGGGGCTCGCTAGAGGTGGAGGAGGAAGGCTCACTGGGGTGGAGGAGGAAGGCTCGCTAGGGTGGAGGAGGAGGGCTCACTAGGGTGGAGGAGGAAGGCTCACTTGGGTGGAGGAGAGGGCTCGCTAGGGTGGAGGAGGAAGGCTCGCTTGGGTGGAGGAGGGGCTCCGCTGGGGTGGAGGAGGAGGGCTCACTAGGGTGGAGGAGGAGGGCTCACTAGGGTGGAGGGAGGGGCTCGCTAGGGTGGAGGAGGAGGGCTCACTAGGGTGGAGGAGGAGGGCTCACTAGGGTGGAGGAGGAGGCTCACTAGGGTGGAGGAGGAGGCTCACTAGGGTGGAGGAGGAGGGCTCTGCTAGGGTGGAGGAGGAGGGGCTCACTAGGGTGGAGGAGGAGGGCTCGCTAGGGTGGAGGAGGAGGGCTCGCTAGGGTGGAGGAGGAGGGGCTCGCTAGGGGTGGAGGAGGAAGGCTCGCTAGGGCGGAGGAGGGCTCGCTAGGGTGGAGGAGGAGGAGGCTCCTAGGGTGGAGGAGGAGGGCTCGCTGGGGTGGAGGAGGAGGGCTCGCTAGGGTGGAGGAGGAGGGCTCACTAGGTTGGAGGAGGAGGGCTTGCTAGGGGTGGAGGAGGCTCAGGGGTGGAGGAGGAGGCTCGCTAGGGTGGAGGAGGGCTCGCTAGGGTGGAGGAGGAGGGCTCCGCTAGGGCGGAGGAGGAGGGCTCGCTAGGGTGGAGGAGGAGGGGCTCGCTAGGGTGGAGGAGGAGGAGCTCACTAGGGTGGAGGAGGAGGGCTCGCTAGGGTGGAGGAGGAGGGCTCACTAGGGTGGAGGGCTCACTAGGGTGGAGGAGGAGGGCTCGCTAGGGCGGAGGAGGAGGAGGGCTCACTAGGGAGGGAGGAGGAGAGGAGGCTCGCTAGGGCGGAGGAGGAGGAGGGGCTCGCTAGGCTGGAGGAGGAGGGCTCACTAGGGTGGAGGAGGAGGGCTCGCTGGGGTGGAGGAGGAGGGCTCGCTAGGGTGGAGGAGGAGGGCTCTGGGGAGGAGGAGGAGGAGGGCTCGCTAGGGCGGAGGAGGAGGAGGGAGGCTGGGCTGGAGGAGGGCTCACTAGGGAGGAGGAGGAGGGCTCGCTAGGGGTGGAGGAGGAGGGCTCGCTAGGGTGGGGAGGAGGCTCGTTAAGGGTGGAGGAGGAGGCTCGCTAGGGTGGAGGAGGCTCGCTAGGGTGGGAGGGCTCGCTAGGGGTGGAGGAGGAGGGCTCACTAGGGTGGAGGAGGAGGCTCACTAGGGTGGAGGAGGAGGGCTCACTAGGGGGAGGAGGAGGGCTCGCTAGGGCGGAGGAGGAGGAGGGCTCACTAGGCTGGAGGAGGGCTCACTAGGGAGGAGGAGGAGGGGCTCGCTAGGGTGGAGGAGGAGGCTACTAGGGTGGAGGAGGAGGGCTCGCTAGGGTGGAGGAGGAGGAGGGCTCGCTAGGGTGGAGGAGGAGGAGGCTAGCTAGGGTGAAGGAGGAGGGCTCCGCTAGGGTGGAGGAGGAGGGCTCACTAGGCTGGAGGAGGAGGCTCGCTAGGGTGGAGGAGGAGGGGCTCATAGGGTGGAGGAGGAGGGCTCGCTAGGGTGGAGGAGGAGGAGGGCTCGCTGGGGTGGAGGAGGCTCACTAGGGTGGAGGAGGAAGGCTCGCTAGGGTGGAGGAGGAGGGCTCGCTAGGGTGGAGGAGGAGGGCTCGCTAGGGTGGGAGGGAGGAGGCTCGCTAGGGTGGGAGGAGGAGGGCTCGCTAGGGAGGAGGAGGAGGGCTGACTAGGGGTGGAGGAGGAGGAGGGCTCAGCTAGGGTGGAGGAGGAGGGGCTCGCTAGGTGGAGGAGGAGGAGGGCTCGCTAGGTGGAGGAGGAGGAGGGGCTCGCTAGGGTGGGGAGGAGGAGGGCTCACTAGGGTGGAGGAAGGCTCACTAGGGTGGAGGAGGAGGCTCGCTAGGCTGGAGGAGGAGGGCTCACTAGGGTGGAGGAGGGCTCACTAGGGGTGGAGGAGGAGGGCTCGCTAGGGTGGAGGAGGAGGGCTCACTAGGGTGGGAGGAGGGCTCACTAGGGTGGAGGAGGGCTCACTAGGGTGGAGGAGGGAGGCTCGCTAGGGTGGAGGAGGAGGGCTCGCTAGGGTGGAGGAGGGGCTCGCTAGGGTTGGAGGAAGGGCTCCTTAGGGTAGGAGGAGGGTCAATGGGTGGAGGAGGGGCTCGCTAGGGTGGAGGAGGGCTCATAGGGTGGAGGAGGAGGCTCGCTAGGGTGGAGGAGGAGGGCTCGCTAGGGTGGAGGAGGGGGCTCGCTGAGGTGGAGGAGGAGGGCTCACTAGGGTGGAGGAGGAGGGCTCGCTAGGGTGGAGGAGGAGGGCTCACTAGGGTGGAGGAGGAGGGCTCGCTAGGGTGGAGGAGGAGGGCTCGCTAGGGTGGAGGAGGAGGGCTCACTAGGGTGGAGGAGGGGCTCGCTAGGGTGGAGGAGGCTCACTAGGGTGGGGACAAGGGCTCGCTAGGGTGGAGGAGGCTCGCCAGGGGTGGAGGAGGAGGGCTCGCTGGGTGGAGAGGAGAGGGATCACTAGGGTGGAGGAGGAGGGCTCGCCAGGGGTGGAGGAGGAGGCTCGCTAGGGTGGAGGAGGAGGGCTCACTAGGGTGGAGAGGAGGGAGGCTCGCTAGGGTGGAGGAGGAAGGCTCGCTAGAGTGGAGGAGGAGGAGGGCTCGCCAGGAGTGGAGGAGGAGGGCTCACTAGGGTGGTGGAGGAGGAGGGCTCACTAGGGTGGAGGAGGAGGGGCTCGCTAGGGTGGAGGAGGAGGGCTCGCTAGGGTGGAGGAGGAAGGCTCGCTAGGGTAGAGGAGGGCTCACTAGGGTGGAGGAGGAGGCTCACTAGGGTGGTGGAGGAGGAGGGCTCACTAGGGTGGAGGAGGAGGGCTCACTAGGGTGGAGAGGAAGGCTCACTAGGGTGGAGAGGAGAGGCTCACAAGGGTGGAGGAGGAAGCTCGCTGGGGTGGAGGAGGAAGGCTCGCTAGGGTGGGAGGAGGGCTCACTAGGGGTGGAGGGAGGAGGAGGGCTCGCTAGAGGTGGAGGAGGGGCTGCTAAGGTGGAGGAGGGGGCTCGCTAGGGTGGAGGAGGAGGGCTCTCTAGGGGTGGAGGAGGGGCTCGCTCGGAAGGAGGAGGAGGGCTCACTAGGGTGGAAGGAGGGGGCTGCTAGGGGTGGAGGAGGAGGCTCTTGGAGGTGGAGGAGGAGGCTTGCTAGGGTGGAGGAGGGGGCTCGCTGGGAGAGGAGGAGGGCTCACTAGGGTGGAGGAGGAGGGCTCGCTAGGGTGGAGGAGGAGGGCTGCTAGGGTGGAGGAGGGGCCGCTAGGTGGGAGGAGGGGGGCTCGCTAGGGTGGAGGAGGGCTACTAGGGTGGGAGGAGGAGGGCTCGCTAGGGTGGAGGAGGAGGGCTCACTAGGGTGGAGGAGGCTCTGGGGTGGAGGAGGAGGGCTCACTAGGGGTGGAGGGAGGAGGCTCGCTAGGGTGGAGGAGGAGGGGCTCGCTAGGGTGGAGGAGAGGCTCGCTAGGGTGGAGGAGGAGGGCTCACTAGGTGGAGACAAGAGGAGGCTCGCTAGGGTGGAGGAGGGCTCGCCAGGGGTGGAGGAGGAGGGCTCGCTAGGGTGGAGGAGGAGGGATCACTAGGAGTGGAGGAGGAGGGCTCGCCAGGGGTGGAGGAGGAGGGCTCGCTAGGGTGGAGGAGGCTCACTAGGGTGGAGGAGGAGGGCTCGCTAGGGTGGGAGGAGGAAGGCTCACTGGTGGAGGAGGAGGAGGGCTCGCCAGGGTGGAGGAGGGAGGCCACAGGGTGGTGGAGGAGGAGGCTCACTAGGGTGGAGGAGGAGGGGCTCGCTAGGGTGGGAGGAGGAGGCTCGCTAGGGTGGAGGAGGAAGGCTCGCTGAGGTAAGAGGAGGGCTCACTAGGGTGGAGGAGGAGGGCTCACTAGGGTGGAGGGAGGAAGGCTCACTAGGGTGGAGGAGGAGGAGGGGCTCACAAGGGTGGAGGAGGAGGAGAGCTCCTAGGGTGGAGGAGGAAGGCTCGCTAGGGTGGGAGGAGGGGCTCACTAGGGTGGAGGAGGAGGGCTCGCTAGGGTGGAGGAGGAGGAGGGCTCGCTAGGGTGGAGGAGGAGGGCTCGCTAGGGTGGAGGAGGAGGGCTCATAAGGGTGGGAGGAGGAGGAGGAGGCTCGCTAGGGTGGAGGAGGAGGGCTCACTAGGGGTGGAGGAGGAAGGCTCACTAGGGTGGTGGAGGAGGCTCACTAGGGTGGAGGAGGAGGGCTCACTAGGGTGGAGGAGGCTCACTAGGGTGGAGGAGGAGGCTCGCTAGGGTGGGAGGAAGGCTCGCTAGGGTGGAGGAGGGCTCACTAGGGTGGGGAGGAGGAGGGCTCACTAGGGTGGAGAGGAGGGCTCGCTAGGGTGGAGGAGGAGGGCTACTAGGGTGGAGGAGGAGGGCTCACTAGGGTGGAGGAGGCTCGCTAGGGTGGAGGAGGAAGGCTCACTAGGTGGAGAGGGAGGAGGGCTCGCTAGGGTGGAGGAGGAAGGCTCGCTAGGGTGGAGGAGGGCTCGCTAGGGTGGAGGAAGGCTCAGCTTGGGTGGGAGGAGGGCTCGCTAGGGTGGAGGAGGAGGGCTCACTAGGGTGGAGGAGGCTCACTAGGGTGGAGGAGGCTCACTAGGGTGGAGGAGGAGGCTCACTAGGGTGGAGGAGGAGGGCTCACTAGAGGTTGGAGGAGGAGGCTCACTAGGGTGGAGGAGGAGGGCTCACTAGGGTGGAGGAGGAGGGGCTCGCTGGTGGAGGAGGGCTCACTAGGGTGGAGGAGGAGGGCTCGCTGGGGTGGAGGAGGCTCTGCTGGGGTGGAGGAGGAGGCTCACTAGGGTGGAGGAGGAAGGCTCGCTAGGGCGGAGGAGGGAGGGCTCGCTAGGGTGGAGGAGGGGCTCGCTAGGGTGGAGGAGGGGCTCGCTAGGGTGGAGGAGGGCTCGCTGGGTGGAGGAGGAGGCTCACTAGGGTGGAGGAGGAGGCTCATGGGGGTGGAGGAGGAGGGCTCATGGGGTGGAGGAGGCTCGCTAGGGGTGGAGGAGGAGGGCTCGCTAGGGTGGAGGAGGAAGGCTCGCTAGGGCGGAGGAGGAGGGCTCTAGCTAGGGTGGAGGAGGAGGGGCTCTCGCTAGGGTGGAGGAGGAGGGCTCGCTAGGGTGGAGGAGGGGCTCGCTAGGGTGGAGGAGGGCTCACTAGGGTGGAGGAGGAGGGGCTCACTAGGGTGGAGGAGGAGGAGGCTCGCTAGGGCGGAGGAGGAGGAGGGCTCACTAGGGTGGAGGAGGAGGGCTCATGGGGCGGAGGAGGAGGAGGGCTCGCTAGGGTGGAGGAGGAGGGCTCACTAGGGTGGAGGAGGAGAGGCTCGCTAGGGTGGAGGAGGAGGGCTCGCTAGGGCGGAGGAGGGCTCACTAGGGAGGAGGAGGGCTCGCTAGGGCGCGGAGGAGGAGGAGGGCTCGCTAGGGTGGAGGAGGGGCTCACTAGGGGGAGGAGGAGGAGGGCTCGCTAGGGTGGAGGAGGAGGAGGCTCGCTAGGGGTGGAGGAGGAGGGCTCGCTAGGGTGGAGGAGGAGGGCTCGCTGGGGTGGAGGAGGGGCTCGCTAGGGTGGAGGAGGGAGGCTCGCTAGGGTGGAGGAGGAGGGCTCACTGGGTGGAGGAGGAGGAGGCTCACTAGAGGGTGGAGGAGGAGGGCTCGCTAGGGGCGGAGGAGGAGGAGGGGCTCGCTGGGTGGAGGAGGAGGGCTCACTAGGGAGGAGGGAGGGCTCGCTAGGGTGGAGGAGGAGGGCTCACTAGGTGGAGGAGGAGGCTCCTAGGTGGAGGAGGAGGAGGGCTCGCTAGGGTGGAGGAGGAGGGCTCGCTAGGGTGAAGGAGGAGGGCTCGCTAGGGTGGAGGGAGGGCTCACTAGGGTGGAGGAGGAGGGCTCGCTAGGGTGGAGGAGGAGGAGGGCTCGCTAGGGTGGGGAGGAGGAGGGGCTCGCTAGGGTGGAGGAGGAGGAGGGGCTCGCTAGGGTGGAGGAGGAGGGCTCACTAGGGTGGAGGAGGAAGGCTCGCTAGGGTGGAGGAGGAGGGCTCGCTAGGGTGGAGGAGGAGGGGCTCTTAGGGGTGGAGGAGGAGGCTCGCTAGGGTGGAGGAGGAGGGCTCGCTAGGGAGGGAGGAGGAGGGCTCACTAGGGTGGAGGAGGAGGAGGAGGCTCGCTGGGGTGGAGGAGGAGGGCTCGCTAGGGTGGAGGAGGAGGGCTCGCTAGGGTGGAGGAGGAGGGCTCGCTAGGGTGGAGGAGGAGGGCTCACTAGGGTGGAGGAGGAAGGCTCACTAGGGTGGAGGAGGAGGGCTGCTAGGGGTGGGAGGAGGAGGCTACTAGGGGTGGGAGGAGGAGGGACTAGGTGGAGGAGGAGGGCTCGCTAGGGGGGAGGAGGAGGGCTTGCTAGGTGGAGGAGGAGGGCCTGCTAGGGTGGAGGAGGAGGGCTTGCTAGGGGTGGAGGAGGAGGGCTGCTAGGGTGGGAGGAGGAACTACTAGGGTGAGGAGGAGGCCATTAGGGTGGAGGAGGAGGGCTGCCAGAGGAGAGGAGGGGTCGGGGAGGAGGTGTTATAAAGTGGCGGCGTAAGAGAAAGTTCCCGTGTGTGTGTGTGTGTGTGTGTGTGTGTGTGTGTGTGTGTGTGCATAAGTTATCGTCATGGCAATTTAGTATACAAACGAACCTGTTGTCGAGTCTATGTGTGTCTGTACATGACCGCGGATAAAGTAATGGCTAAATGTACACACGTGGACGCACTTGTATGTAAGCGCACACACCTGTACCTCCACCAGTCATGTTCTGCCATCTTGTTGTGTTTGTTTGCTCGACCAAGAAACACGTTGGGTTATTTTTACCTTCAACCAACTAGATGTGTCTCAAGAAGGCTTTAAATGGAAGCATACTCTCGCTGGTCAGAGGTCAAAGATCAACATGATATTTATAGGGACGTGGGTCGGGAGGTCAGTCAAAGGTCAAAGTTCAATATGATATTAATGGGGAACGACACAAGTTGCTTCCACTATGATAAAATTACCAACATTATATTTTTATCCTTATTTTCAAACTAACAAACCTCTGGGTGTTTGAGGTCAAGGAAAACACGTGTAGTTTTCTTAACCATCGTGTTGAGTCAGTTTCAAGGTCACAGGTCAAGGTCACAGGGTTAATGTCACAGGGCTAAGGTCATGCGATCATTAACCATCTGGCGGGCGGGCGGGTTGAGGCGCCATCATTAACCACTTGGCTATATACGTCTGCACCGCTCCCCGGCCTCATCCGTCACCCGACAAATGACTCGCCAAAGACTGGAGTATTCATTTTTCTCTTAATCCACCCAGTGTTTGTCCAGTCGTCCATCATCTACCTGTAACACACGCTCTTATCTTGACCATTTTGTGAGACAATAAGACAAAACGGACGAAGGATTATGACAACCCTACCGAGACAACAGGAGACGCAGTGTTCATTTCGTAATTCATCGGACCCCTTCCTATAGATACTTTGTGAACACTGAAGATTAACACAAACTTTACCATTAGTTAAAGGGGGAATTCATGTCTTCCCATGTCTCAAAGTACACATACAATAATACACACACATATACACATACAACGATATATACACATACAACGATACGTGTGTTTATGGTGCTTTCAAAGTCAACTCATCAAAGGTGTAGTGTAGATGAAGGAAGTTAGTCTCTACCAGCCAACACAACCACATCATCGACCTTGTACTGGAGCCAGAGAGGAGCAAGCGCATGGTGGTGAGTCATTGGGAGTCATTGTGAGTCATTGTGAGTCGGTATGAGTAGCCGAAGACAGCTTCATATGACAGGTTGATGTTGTCGAGAGTCGCGTGTCATGGGCAGAGTATGTATGTATGTATGTATGTATGTATGTATGTATGTATGGATGTATGTATGTATGTATGTATGTATGTATGTATATGTATGTATGTATGTATGTATGTATGTATGTATGTATGTCACACTACGGACCTCATGTGACTAAGGAAGAGTTAATGAATATCTCAGAATAAATACACCTCTGTTATCATTATCCAACATTACTTGAAGGTTAGGTTAGGTTAGGTTAGGTTAGGTTAGGTTAGGCTAGGTTAGGTTAGGTTAGGTTTAGGTTACGATTAGGCTAGGTTTAGGTTAGGTTAGGTTACGATTAAGCTAGGTTTAGGTTAGGTTAGGTGACGGAGGAATTATCATAAAGCAGATAAAGCTTCTGAAGGTGTTTGACGGCTCTCATGACACACGTTTGGCGTTACAATGTGGTTTGAGCAGCGAGGACGGACGAGAGAGAGAGAGAGAGAGAGAGAGAGAGAGAGAGAGAGAGAGAGAGAGAGAGAGAGAGAGAGAGAGAGAGAGAGAGAGACTATACCTTGAGGGCAGTAAACTCACATCCATCGACGTGCCTGGGCCACTCACCCAAGGATCAAAGTTTTACCCCCACGCTCTCCTATCTCTCAATCACTACCAAGCCTGCCTGCCACCACCTGCCACCACTAACACCATACCTGCCACCAGTACCACCATACCTGACACCACTACCACCATACCTGCCACCACAACCACCATACCTGCCACCAGTATCAAGCCTGCCTGCCACCACCCTCTCCAACACAACACACACACTCCTTCACCACCACCACCAACACAG
The DNA here is from genome assembly GCF_018991925.1 of Homarus americanus. Taxonomy (NCBI): domain Eukaryota; kingdom Metazoa; phylum Arthropoda; class Malacostraca; order Decapoda; family Nephropidae; genus Homarus; species Homarus americanus. The sequence goes on from NW_024724584.1 coordinate 66,499, forward strand.
CTCCTCCTCCACCAACACAGCCCCTCCTCCACCAACACAGCTCCTCCTCCACCAACACAGCCCTCCTCCATCAACACAGCCCTCCTCCACCAACACAGCCCCTCCTCCACCAACAGAGCCCCTCCTCCACCAACACAGCCCTCCTCCACCAACACAGCCCCTCCTCCACCAACACAGCTGTTCCTCCACCAACACCCCTCCTCCCAACACAGCTCCTCCTCCACCAACACAGCCCCTCCTCCACCACCTGTAGCCTCTGTAATCACTCTGACATAAGTGATGACTTTTAACAGCCTGGCTCTCTACAACACCCTTTACCACCCAACAGCTATCCTCCTCCTCCTCCCTCCATCCATCCCTCATCTAAACCTTCCATCAACCCATCCTCCTCCCTCCCTCCCTCCTCCATCCATCCCTCCCTCATCCCTTCATCAACCCATCCTCCCTCCTCCCTCCATCCATCCCTCCCTCCCTCCATCCATCCCTCCTCCCTCTATCCCTTCATCAACCCATCCCTCCCTCCCTCCTCTATCCCTTCATCAACCCATCATCCCTTCATCAACCCATCCCTCCTCCCTCCATCCATCCCTCCCTCCCCCATCCCTTCATCAACCCATCCCTCCCTCCCTTCATCAACCCATCCCTCCCTCCTCCATCCCTCCATCCCTTCATCAACCCATCCCTCCCTCCCTCCATCCACCCCTCCCCCCTATCCCTTCATCAACCCATCCCCCTCCCTCCATCCCTTCATCAACCCATCCCTCCCTCCCTCCATCCATTCCTCCCTCTCTCCACCCCTCCCTCCTCCATCAACCCATCCCTCCCTCCCTCCCCTCCATCCCCTTCATCAACCCATCCTCCCTCCCTCCATCCATCCCTCCTTCCTCATCCCTCCCTCCCTCCTCTATCACTCAACCCATCCTCCCTCCCTCCTCCTCCCTCCCTCCCTATCCTTCATCAACCCATCCTCCCTCCCTCCCCTCCATCCCTTCATCAACCCATCCTCCCTCCCTCCATCCATCCCTCCTCCTCCATCCATCCTCCTCCCTCTAACCCTTCATCACCCATCCTCCCATCCATCCCTCCTCCTCTAACCCTTCATCAACCCATCCCTCCCTCCCTCCCTCCCAACCTTCATCAACCCATCCCTCCCTCCCTCCCTCTATCCCTTCATCAACCCATCCCTCCCCCATCCTCCCTCCTATCCCTTCATCAACCCATCCCTCCCTCCCTCCATCCATCCCTCCCTCATCTATCCTTCATCAACCCATCCATCCCTCCTCCCTCTAACCCTACATCAACCCATCCCTCCCTCCCTCCATCCATCCCTCCCCCTCCCTCCCTCTAACCCTTCATCAACCCATCCTCCCTCCCTCCATCCATCCCTCCCTCCCTATCCCTTCATCAACCCATCCATCCCTCCTCCCCTAACCCCTACATCAACCCATCCTCCTCCTCCATCCATCCCTCCCTCCCTCCCCCTCTAACCCTTCATCAACCCATCCCTCCCTCCTCCCTCTATCCCTTCATCAACCCATTCCTCCCTCCCTCCATCCATCCTCCCTCCCTCTAACCCTTCATCAACCCATCCCTCATCAACCCATACCCCTCCCTCCCCTAACCCTTCATCAACCCATACCTCCCTCCCTCCATCCATCCCTCCCGCCCCTATCCCTTCATCAACCCATCCTCCCCTCCCTCCCTCCATCCATCCCTCCCTCCCTCTATCCATCCCCCTCCCCATCCCTTCATCAACCCATCCCTCCCTCCCCTATCCATCCCTCCCTCCCTCTATCCCTTCATCAACCCATCCCTCCCTCCCTCCCTAACCCTTCATCAACCCATCCCTCCCTCCCTCCCTCCATCTAACCCTTCATCAACCCATCCCCCTCCCTCCCTCTATCCCTTCATCAACCCATCCCTCCCCTCCCTCTATCCATCCCTCCCTCCCTCTATCCCTTCATCAACCCATCAACCCACTAAACGACTCGATGATTGATTGATGTCCTGCCCTGCGCGTCATGATTCGTTCTCCTTCACTGAGTCCTGGGGTCATTAAGACGTTCTCAGCAGCGTCAAAACGTTCTCAGGAGCATAAAAACATTCTCAGGCTCCTCAAAACGTCCCTAGGATCCTCAAAATGTTCTCAGGAGCATCATAACTTTCTCAAGATCTTCAAAACGTTCCGTAAGTTAAAATTTCCTCCTATCTGAAGAAAAAACAAACATCCGACTCTCTCATTAAACTTATGAGACAAATTTGGCGGCAGTGTTGGCGGTGAAATTGCACTCAAACTTCATAACAAAACACACATACACTCTCTCTCTCTCTCTCTCTCTCTACAGCATTTATCTATCTACCTAACTGTCTATCTCGTGTGTGTGTGTGTGTGTGTGTGTGTGAAAGCAATACTGCACGGAGGGAGGGAGGGAGGGCATCTCACTCTGGCTATTGCTCCCTCAGGCGTCGGCAGGAGAAATCAAGGGTGCCCTGAAGTTGTAAGCTCCGCCCTTCAATTCCTCCACCTCTCTCTCTCTCTCTCTCTCACGATGTAGATAAAGGGGCGGGGCGCGAGGAATTGTAACACAGTATCCTGCTACCAGACACTACTACACAACCTGGAACTAATAGTCACCAACGACCACTACACAACCTTACACCAACGACCACTACACAACCTGGAACTAATAGTCACCAACGACCACTACACAACCTGGAACTAATAGTCACCTACGACCACTACACAACCTGGAACTAATAGTCACCAACGACCACTACACAGCCTGGAACTAATAGTCACGTACGACCACTACACAGCCTGGAACTAATAGTCACGTACGACCACTACACCCCGTCGTACCAGAGGCTAGAACAACCACCCTGTGTTACCTAACTGATAGAACACACCAACACAAGACACAGGAAAAATAACCCGGCAGTGTGTATCATCCACCAGGAAGAGTTAACACAGATACAGTACAGATAATTACAGGACCAAATAATACAGTAATTATAGTCCCAAAGAGTATATAAATAAATAAATAAATAAATAAATACAGTAATAAAGATCGATGTTCAAAATGGTAGACAAAATCCCAGTCAAAATTGGCACAGAAAATAAAGGCTTCACACACACCCAATTATCATTATTATTTGTGCTTTTCATATTTTATTTATTATAAACTGTTATTAGTTTCCTGGATGATTATTTAGTGGATATTAAGTTTTTTATTGTAAATTGTAATTTTTTTATCTTATTGTGTGAAATATACAGAAATAATTTTGTTTAGTTTGTGGAAAATATGTAAAGAAGTGTAAATAAACCCCTTGAGCTGCTTGTTCTTGACCTCATCCAGCATAACTAACACCTCTTTATCTGACACATTAGGGCGTCTTTTGAGAGCTGGGCATTCCTTCGCTTCCCCAAGAGCCAGCTTGTGATTGGTCGGTATGTTTTGAAAGCGGAACTGTGATTGGAGCTACTGGCCCACTCGAAGACTTACTCTCCATGTTTCTCTACAACATCGCGAACTACTGTAGTTGTAAACAGTTTGTAAGTCACTACATTCTATAATATTGTATAAGGCGGTTACAGGGTCACCGACTTTGTGACTTACAGTACAGCAAAAGATGTTTCAAGTATCATGGGACTGTATCAACCACTTGGAAGAATTTACGCAATATACATACAGTACGGAGATTACAGCACCAAATAATACAGTAACTGAAGTTCCAAAGAGTACAAATATAAATAAATATATACGGCACAGAAAATCCGGGTCCAAAATGGTACAGAAAATCCTGGTCCAAAATGGTACAGAAAATCCGGGTCCAAAATGGTACAGAAAATCCGGGTCCAAAATCGTTCTGTAAAGAAAAACAAAAACACAAAGCTCCTCAGTTGAGTACTCACCCTTCTTGGACGGATGTGTGTTGGTCTGATGTGGGTGACGCAGTAGTCGCAGAGGTGGTGGCGGTAGTGGCAGAGTCAGCGGTCCCTGTAGCTCCTCCCTCACGACCTTCGGATTGGTGATAGGTGTTGGAACTGCTGGTGATGTTGGTGGAGGAGGGGTCGCCATCGGTGGAGAGGGCGTGGGCTTGTTCCTCTCCTCCCTCAAGTGTGGCCGCGTCTTCCTCTGTCTCGTCGAAAGCGTTAAGGGGCGAGTCTGAGGTGGTGGTGGGAGGGAGAGGAAGGAAGACATCACTTAGATTCATCAGCACAATAATCCTAAACCTTCACCTACCACCTAATTTATTCCTCCATGCACTTTAAACACTACACATATTATCTATACATCCAGTTTGGGTGTCCTAAAAGAAGCTATAATTTCAAAAGATAACTAAACAAAGTCATTGATATAAATTACTAATAAATCGTCAATATGATTGTATAAGATATTCTTCATATGACAAGAGAAATCACTAAAATATTAAAGGTAACTGTAATGTCTGTGTGGCCAGGTGCTGGCCAGGCCCTCGTGAGTGACGTAGTACTGTACTTACCATCACAGTCAACACGAGTAATGTTAGTACAGGCGGAGACGGAGAATATTTAGTACAGTGAAGGAGGGGAAGGCCTACCGTGACCCCAGCTACCACCAGGCAATAATATACCTTGTAGAGGGGTGGGCGTGGGCGTGGGCGTGTAGGGTGAGTGGGGCGGTGAGAGGGCGGAGCCTGGCTGCAGGTGGGCACAGTCGGGGCTTGAGAGGTCCAGGGGGTAGCCGGAGACCAGCACTGTTACAGGGGAGGGGAAGGGGGAGGGCCCGGGGCCAAGAGGCAACAACACAGTGTTAGAGAGTGAGCAGTGCCAAGCCTTAACACACACACTCACAGGTGCGCCTTTATCTAGCACCCAGCTGAGGGGCGGCGCCATCTACAGGTGGTAAAAAACAATGTTGGGTTCCTCTGTTAACAGCATCATTTGACATGTTCTGGCAGCATCGTCCACCCTACCCCCCAAAAATAGACCTTACCAATCTTTAACATCAAAACTACAAGATACTCGTATTATTATCCCCCGTGAGGAACATCAGATAGGCGCTACACACTGTACGAGGCCTTGTGTTCCATCACCTTGTAGGAGACGCCGCCCCTCAGCACCACCAAGCGTTAGTCTAGGTGCAGGACACAACACAACACTATGACCCTTAACCCCTTGTGTATGGAGGTCTGTCTGTACTGGATATAATCACCCTGTAGTGAAGGGGTTAACACCATTCCTTACCCCAGGTGCCCATCACGTAACACCCACACTCAGGTACCGGCCTTCTTAAACACACCTTATCATTACAGTGAAATCACATTTTGTCTCTCAGTAACACCAAGAATTAATGCTGAAATACGGTCTAGTATCTCGCTGAAACTACAAATATCTTGAATTTTCCAGGTGACTTAAATACTTGATTAAACACACACAGGTGGTGAAACGTCATCAGCAAGTAAAAAAAAAAAGTGTATTATTTAATTACTAATCTCAATACATGTAATACCTGATTAACACGACAATCAACAATACACCTGAAAAATTAATTAACTAAAATAATTAACCAAAAAAATATTAATAACTTTATCTCACGCAAAAATCCAATATAACCATTAATCAGCCCGAGCACCAAACTTATATAAAAAAATAAATAAATTCTCATGATAAGCATTTATTTTTGGGTCAATGAGTAACGCAGTATTTTTATAAAGTGTAAAATACAGAACTGAATCCGCACGTCACACAAACGACTCTGACCCCCCAAAAAACAGCTAACTCCTTTCAGTTTATTCCAGCACATCACACACACACACACAGAGTCTTAAGGAGTCTTAGATGCCGGGAAACACCAAGCAAAAGCCATTAGTTTAAAGAATCCTTAATCTAAAACAATATTATAAAGGAAACAAATACCTCAAGGGGAAACATGTGCTTCTATATTTACATCACAGGAGAAAAAAAGTGAGATTTACAATGGGTGAATGATACGTGGAGTGCCGCTGTTAATTATATTTTTTTTACAATAACTGTTTACAGGAGCAGTTAGAAGAACACAACACAAACGTAAATGTTCTCCCCATTTGTAAGTCGTAAGTAGAGAGTCCATTTGTAAATAAAGTCTTGAGTCTGTTTGTAAATAAAGTGTTGAATAAATTTGTCAAACCTGAGTATCGAGACTATGTGTAAATCTTGTATCGAGTCCCATTGTAAATCATCAGTATTGAGTCCATTTGTAAATTGTATGGAGTCCACCTGTAAATTGTAACTAGAGAGTCCATTTGTAAATCAACAGTTTCAAGTCCACATTTATTTGTTTATAATTATTATAAACAGTTGTGTGTTGTAGAGACTAAAACTAAACGGTGCTTAATGATTTTGTAAGCACACACACACACACACACACACACACACACACACACACACACACACACACACACACACACACACACACACACACACACACACACACACACACACACACACACTATCTTCAGGCAGAGTTCTCCAACAACACTCATTTACACCTGTCATTATTTTACCACAACTCTGTACACCTCATTAGCGATGCAGAGGCACAGGTGAGGAGGTTCCCCACACACCTGTTAGTACACATGTCTGTCTGCCACACACCTGTACAGTACACCACACAGTTTTGTATAAGGTGCTGGAGGCAAGACATACAGGTAACTAATGATGCAGCACTCACCTGGCAGTTGCTTACTTACCGAACACCTTACTTAACTACTTAAAACACTTAACTTACTGAAATACTTACCTACTACTTTACTCACTTACAAAACTATTTACCAACTTGTTTACTTACCAAATTACTTTATTGAATATGTATTTATCTTCCCTGGTGACTTATGGCACCTGTAGTGATGAACTTACCTGTTGACGTATATGGCAACAAACTAAAACTTTCTGCACCACGAAAACCGAATTTTATCAGCTCCGTCTAACAGCTCTAGACACTATTCACTAAATCCGCTTTAATCACACTCACTTACTTAACTCCTTATTAACTATGGGGTCTCTCTCTCTCTCTCTCTCTTTCAACCCAATAACAGCAGGTACATGTTTTTAGCTGCGGGGTGGGTACACAACATTTAAACTGGACGGCCAAGGTTGAAGCTGTCCAGAGAAGCTAATCTAAGTACAATGGGGAGAAGCTTTGTCAGGAGGAGGCGGTAATATGCCCTGAGTCACTCCTACACACACGGTTATACCTCATCGTCACTACCCACAATGAGTTCCCTTCCTTACCCACCTCTACAGTCTTAGCCCTCACCCACTCTTATTCCTATCCACACAACCATACCATAACCCAACCTAACCTAACTGAGACAATAACACACACATTGACTCTCCTGTAATGCCATCACACACCTTAGGAGCCTACCTGGTACAAACACGACAGGTAAACACGACAATTAACCTGTATTAATCTACACCTTTTATATTCCACCTCTTTTGCCAACGTCTAGGAAATGTTTACGCATCATTATTATGATTATTATTATTATTATTATTAAATCTATCATTATTATTATTATTATCTTGTTCGTGTTTCTTCCTTTGGAGTGACCAGGTACTACTGAGCCACCTGGGACTGATTAAACCATCCTTACCTGAGACCAACACTACTGGTGGAGCACTGAAGGTCAGATTATGAGAATCTCTACCATACCAACACTAGTCTGGCCATACTTACTGTACTCTGGTACCAAGATGTCAAGGGTAATGGTAGCTTATAATCAGAACTTGTGGCATCTTAGACTCTGGGCTGTAAGATATGATACTCTTTACGTGTTGGACTCTAGATTCTAAGACCCACTACTCTTATGTGTTGGACTCTATAACCTACAGTTCAGTACTTTTAAGGTGTTAGGACTCAAGAACCAAAGGTGTACAGTATTGCTCTTGACGTCTTGGACTCTAGGTAGGTACTAGGGCGTGGTACTCTGAGGTGTGTGTGTGTGTGTGTGACCAGGATGCAGGATACTCACGGGAGTCGCTGAAGGAGAAGGCCAGGGGGTCATCCTGGTGAAAGGAGGAGGTGAGGGAGCTGATCTGAGCCGCTAGTTGACTGAACTCGGCCGAGCGGACCATGGCATCTCCTGGTGTGGAGGCCCCGCCGGTGACCATGGTGATAGTAGTAGTGGCATGTACACACACACACACACACAGTGGTTGTTGAAGCGGTGGTGGTAATGGCACACACGCACAAACATTGGTTGTTGTTGTGGTGGTGGTGGTGGTGGTGGAGCATCAGCATGGAAGAAGTGAGCGTGGGAGAAAGAAAAAACACAAGGGAGTCCCAGTTAGTTGTGGTAGATGATGGTGGTGGTGGTGGTGAGAGGAGGGTGGGGGTAGTGAGGGAGGGAAACTACACAGGTACCTTGGAAATAGGAGCTGTTGTTATGGTAACTACTAACTATACTCTGAGGATGAGGGAGAAGAGGGGAGTCATCAACACACCATGATCACCAACACACTAAAGTAGTAAAAGCATTATAACACAACAGTCACCAGTGGAAGGGAACACTAAACAGTCACCTTCCATAAGCATCACCCAGAAGCAACAAAACAACACCACGAGGCAGTCAACAGAAGCACGTGTTGACAGTCACCAGGGTACACGTATTCTCAAAACTGAACTCAATCTTAACTCACCACTAACACCATAATCTACACGTCATTATTGTCGAGTGAGTTTTTGAGAATACGGAACACTGGGACCTCAAGCGTGCGTAAAGAGAAGGTATGTTGAGAAAGAGGCACAGTGAGAGTCGCTTCAACCTCAAACACCAATTTCTTAAGGAAGGAACCGGGTTATATAAAGAAATAATAATAACTAACGAAACCTAACCTAACCTAACCTAACCTAACCTAACCTAACCTAACCTTACCTAACCTAACCTAACCTTACCTAACCTAACCTAACCTAACCTAACCTTACCTAACCTTACCTAACCTAACCTAACCTAACCTAACCTAACCTAACCTAACCTAACCTAACCTAACCTAACCTAACCTAACCTAACCTTACCTTACCTTACCTAACCTAACCTAACCTAACCTAACCTAACCTAACCTTACCTAACCTTCTCACCTACCTAACCTAACCTAACCTAACCTAACCTAACCCAACCTAACCTAACCTAACCTAACCTTACCTAACCCAACCTAACCTAACCTAACCTTACCTAACCTTACCTAACCTAACCCAACCCAACCTAACCTTACCTAACCTAACCTAACCTAACCTAACCTAACCTAACCTAACCTAACCTAACCTTACCTAACCTAACCTAACCTAACCCAACCTAACCTAACCCAACCTAACCTTACCTTACCTTACCTTACCTTACCTTACCAAACCTAACCTAACCTAACCTAACCTAACCTAACCTAACCTAACCTAACCTAACCTAGCCTAGCCTAGCCTAACCTTACCTAACCTAACCTAACCTAACCTAACCTAGATTAACCAAAGCTCAGAAGTTTAGCGAGTGACTTACATATCTGACCTATTGTGGATGCTACCATGTCGACGCACACACACACGCACACGCACGCACGCACGCACGCACACACACACACACACACACACACACACACACACACACACACACACACACACACACACACACACACACACACACACTAAATCTAGTTGAACACGATACTAAAATTAATAATGCCTTATCAAACCTCAACAACCAGCTAACTCATACAACTTAATTACCTTATTAACCAAATTAACAAAACCAAATAACCTCCCTAACAAAACTAATTAATGAAACCTACAGTAATTAGACGACTACAGATCAGTATTACTTCCAACAAAGACAGTAACCTAACCTAACCAAGCTTAACCCAACCCCACCCACCCCAACCCAACCTAACCCAACCCAACCTAACCCAACCCAACCCAGCTCAACCTAACCCAACCCAACCCAGCTCAACCTAACCCAACCCAACCCAGCTCAACCTAACCCAACCCAACCTAGATCAACCTAACCCAACCCAACTCAGCTCAACCTAACCCAACCCAACCCAGCTCAACCAACCCAACCCAACCCAGCTCAACCTAACCCAACTCAGCTCAACCTAACCCAACCCCACCCACCCCAACCCAACCCAGCTCAACCTAACCCAACCCAACCCAGCTCAACCTAACCCAACCCAGCTCAACCTAACCCAACCCCACCCACCCCAACCTAACACAACACCAACCTAACCCAACACAACCTAACCCAACACCAACCTAACCCAACCCCACCCCAACTCAGCTCAACCTAACCCAACCCCACCCACCCCAACTCCCAACCAACCCCACCCACCCCAACCTCCCAACCCCACCCACCCCAACCTAACCCAACACCAACCTAACCCAACCTAACCCAACACCAACCTAACCCAACCCCACCCACCCCAACCTAACCCAACACCAACCTAACCCAACCTAACCCAACACCAACCTAACCCAACCCCACCAACCCCAACCCAGCTCAACCTAACCCAACCCCACCCACCCCAACCCTAACCCAACACCAACCTAACCCACCCCAACCCACCTAACCTAACCCAACCCCACCCACCTGCCCACCCACCCCAACCCACCCCACCCAACCCCAACCTAACCTTAACCCAACCCACCCCAACCTAACCCACCCCAACCCAGCCCAACCTAACCCAACCCAACTCAGCTAACCTAACCCAACCCTACCCACCCCAACCTAACCCAACCCAGCTCAGCTCAGCCCAACCCACCTAACCAACCTAACCCAACCTAACCCACCAACCTAACCCAACCTAACCCAACCCTAACCTAACCGCCCCACCCACCCCAACCTAACCCAACCCAACCCACCCCATAACCTACTCCCCAACAGCCCAACCCAACTCAGCTCAACCTTACCCACCCCACCCCAAACTAACCCAACCTAACCTCAGCTCAACTCTACCACCCCACCCAACCCACCCCAACCCAACCCAACCTAACCCAACCCCACCCCACATTCTGACATGACACAAGAACTCACCTACAACCATTTTAAACCTTTTGTTTTAATTTCTAGTCGCCGCTTTTATGTAGGGTTTAACACGCCCTCTACGCCAATGACGCAGGAGCAATTTCAGGTGAGAATGGGGTGGTGAGCTAAAATGGGTGACTCCGGATGTGTAAATACTTGCTGCTGAAAAGAGAGAGAGAGAGAGAGAGAGAAAACAAATAAGCAGAAAGAGCAGCCACACACAATACAAAGTCAACACACCACATAACCCAAACACCCCCACACACACAACCCAAACACCCCCACACACACACCACATACTTACCACTCTACCCTACACTAAACATGACAGCCTCGTGTGTATATATATATATATATATATATATATATATATATATATATATATATATATATATATATATATATATATATATAACACAGAACACAACACACCATCACAGTAGTTGGGTCCTAAAAAAACACTAAAGAAAAACAGTAAAAACACACTTGAGTATCACAAACGTATTTAATGTTATGGTAAGTTAGGTAACTATCTTCTTTTCTAAAATATCTAGTGAGAGGGGAAAGTCAAGGTTTATACCAGAGTGTAATATAAGCCAAAGACAAGATCTCAAGTACTATATATACAGCATATAAAAGCCAGATAGCGAACCACAGTACTTAAAAAAAAGCCCCCAAAAGCGAGTGAGTGAGTTCTAGTGGGGTGCGTGGTGGTGGTGCGGCGTGGTGGTGGTGGGTGGTGGTGGTGGTGGTGCGGGATGGTGGTGGTGGTGCGGGATGGTGGGTGGTGCGTGGTGGTGGGTGGTGGTGCGGGAGTGGTGCGGGATGGTTACAAGCGAATAAAACAAACGTGTTGTACAAAATAAAAAATGTGAAACTAATGTAGAAAAACAAACAAAACAAACACACACACACACACACACACACACACACACACACACACACACACAACATACATTGGAAGTATCGAGTCCCGTGAGGTTAAAACAAAATGTAAACAGAAAGAAAAACCAAAAAAACCAAACCAGTCCAGCTACCAAGACGAAACAGCATTAGTGGAAGACAAAAAATCAATAAAATAAAAATCATAAATAAATTTGCTGGAAAGTTGTGGTAGCGAGGTTACGAGGAATAGGTGTAGGAGGAAGAGGGTGTTGAGGTGGAGAAAGTGGCGAGTGTGACCGAACGAGCGAGTGGGCGGACGGGCGGCGGGGAGGCTACGGGCGGGTGGGCGGATACGAGCGTGGCATGGGAGCGCCTTGGGTTGATACCTGGGGAGCCTGGAGAGGTGAGTGTGGAGGAGCGTCCTTTGCGGCGAAGAGTAGACACACGGCTGGCTGGTTCACTGTAGCAGCGACCTGTTGGGAGGAATGGTAGGGAGGGGGCGATGGAGGTGGTTGTTCACGGGCGAGGGGCGGGCGGGGCAAACAGAATCCACCACGCCAACACAACACCGCCGCCGCCAACACCAGGCATAGGTGAACGGGCGGATGGACGGAATGAGAGAGAGAGAGAGAGAGAGAGAGAGAGAGAGAGAGCCAATGCCACATACCACCAAGTCAGTGTTCCAGAGCACACCCATAACCACGCGCAGAGCCAGGTGGGCGGGTGGGTGGGAAAAAGGTGGGCGGGGGACAGGAAAGAAATAACGAAAATATGATAAAAAATTCACCAGAGATATATATATATAGGGTCATCACCAACAAAGGTCATGTCAGTTCACACCGACATGACAAAGTCATAACCACAAGAGAGAAAGAGAGAGAGAGAGTAACAATTAGGACACATTTGGAAAACTTCGATAATAATCGGCCTTGACGTCAGACTTTACAGGTCCCCACAGCTACCTACACAACGGTAACACACACACACACACACACACACACACACACACACACACACACACACACACCATCTATGCACAACAACTACCATTATCACTATTTTTTTCTCAACATTTTTAAGATACTGTATTTCATATTTTTCAGCCAGTACAAAAACCCCCACACAAGACCCGGCAGGAGGTTCAGTAATGGCGAACATAACCCAAGTGTAAATGTGTTGGAGTGACGCCATTTGAGCCCACCAACGACCATAGTCACCAGGTATGGGGGTCGTGGCCGCCCTCTGCTAATACCATTTACAAATTTGCCGGTTATTAATATCTTCATCGTGACTGTGTGGGGCTGGTGGGGGGTGGGGGTGTGGGGGGTGGGGTGTGGGGTGGGGGGGTGGAGGGGTGGGGGGTGGAGGGGTGGGAGAGGAGGTGGGGTGGTGGAGGGGTGGAGAGGTGGGGGTGGTGGAGGGGTGGGAGAGGTGGGGGGTGGTGGAGGGGTGGGAGAGGTGGGGGGTGGTGGGGGGTGAGGTGGGGGAGGTGGAGGGCTGGGAGAGGGTGGTGGAGGGTGGAGAGGGAGGGGTGGGGAGAGGTGGGGTGGGAGAGGTGGGGGTGGGAGAGGTGGGGTGAGAGGTGGGGGTGGGAGAGGTGGGGGGTGGTGGGGGGTGGGGAGAGGTGGGGGGTGGTGGAGGGGTGGGAGAGGTGGGGGTGGTGGGGGGTGGGAGAGGTGGGGGGATGGGGGTGGTGGGGGTGGGAGAGGTGGGGTGGGAGAGGTGGGGGTGGTGGGGGTGGGAGAGGTGGGGGTGGGGGTGGGAGAGGGGTGGTGGAGGGGTGGGAGAGGTGGGGGGGTGGAGGGGTGGGAGAGGTGGGGGGTGGTGTGGGGATGGGGTGGTGTGGGGTGGGAGATGTGGGGTGGTGGAGGGTGGGAGAGGTAGGGTGGGAGAGGTGGGGGTGGTGGAGGGTGGGAGAGGTGGGGTGGTGGAGGGGTGGGAGAGGTGGGGGGTGGTGGGATGGGGTGGTGGGGGTGAGAGGTGGGGGTGGTGGAGGGGTGGGAGGTGGGGGTGGTGGGGGATGGGGGTGGTGGGGGGTGGTGGAGGGGTGGGAGAGGGGGTGGTGGGATGGGGTGGTGTGGGGATGGGGGTGGTGGGTGGAGAGGTGGGGGTGGTGGGAGGGTGGAGAGGTGGGGGTGGTGGAGGGGTGGAAGAGGTGGGGTGGTGTGGGATGGGTGGTGTGGGGGGTGGGAGAGGTGGGGGTGGTGGGGGGGGTGGGAGGAGGTGGGGGTGGGAGAGGTGGGGGTGGTGGAGGGTGGGAGTGTGGGGTGGTGGAGGGGTGGGAGAGGTGGGGGTGGTGGAGGGTGGGAGTGGTGGAGGGGTGGGAGAGGTAGGGGTGGTGGAGGGCTGGGAGAGGTGGGGTGGTGTGGGATGGGGGTGGTGGTGTGGGGGTGGGGAGAGGTGGGGGTGGTGGAGGGAGGGGTGGGAGAGGTGGGGTGGTGTGGGGATGGGGGTGGTGTGTGGGGGGTGGAGAGGTGGGGGTGGTGGTGTGGGGGTGGGATAGGTGGTGGTGTGGGGGGTGAAAGGCTGTGTGATGGTGTGGGTGGGTGGTGGAGGTGGGTGACTGTGGGGGAGGGAGGCGGAAACAGCCAGCTAGCTATATGTATACAACACTAATATACCACACTTACAATTACATACATACATACATACATACATACATACATACATACATATACATGCATAAGAAATGTTAATGAACGTATTTATCCCCACAACAAAGACACACACAGCCGATATCGGTACACACACTTATATACAGTATATACACACACAGAAACACATAAACGCACACACACAAACACAATACTGTATTACCAACACTGAAACCTATACCCACAACAAGAATGTACATAACAATACACATTAAAATATATACACACACATACACACCCACCCCAACAACACCTCCTACCCACACGAAACACACACACACACACAATACACATCAATATACACAACCCACATCACAGAAAATTAACATATCAAACACGGCTTCAAGATCCCATGTGAACAAATATATATATATATATGTATATTACTCTGAATAGCAGTACAAAAGGCCTATCCAGACTCACGGCAAGGTTATGCTTTACTGTCTTATTATTATCATGAACTCTGTCAAGAATAGTTGATCATTTGCTTATTGTTGAAGCTAAATGTGGAGTCAGAGAGATAATAAAGGAATTAATGACGGGGATAAAATTTGCGGATAATTTAAACCCCCATTAAATTTGTGAGTCTTTAATATTCAGGAAATTTCTTCGGGAATAATAATAATAATAATAATAATAATAATAATAATAATAATAATGGGTATAGAACACCACCATTAAGAAGACTACTACTACACGTACCACTATTATTATTATTATTATCAATCAGATTTTTCCTGAATTTACTTTGAAACACTAAACAACTAGCAACAACCCCCACACCCTCCCCACCATCATGACGTCACAGTCAACAACATGGCTGCCACAGGACCTCACCTTCGTTGTCGTCCTCGTCGTCGAAGTCCTCCAGAGGGGCGATGTCGTTGGGAGTGTTCATAGACATCAGCGACGCCATACTCTGCATATCTTCATCTCTGTTGGCAACACACAAGGGATGTCAATGCTCGTGAATGGTGATGTCAGGTCGTTGTGTTCACTCATACATTTTACTCATCCTGAGAGTAGAGTACAGGTGAGTGTTTACAGTGATGGCAGGACAGGTATCATGAGTCCCCTTTTCGACAGGTACTTACTGAGATTCCTACCTATACCTGGTGCCACCACAACCCTGTATCCTCTCCCTCCTCCTTCAACTCCTCTTCCTCTTCCCCCTCTCCCCCCTGCTCTGCCTCTCTCCCCTGAAGGTGCACACACAAAGGTCCTCCTCCCCCCTCCCTGCCTGCCTGCCTGCCTACAACCTTCATCCAACTTGCAGCTCTACTCAGGACCAAGCAGACATCCTTCTCTCCCTCCCTCCCTTCTTCCCTCCCTCCGTCCCTACCTCCCTCCGTACCTCCCCCCCTTCTTCCATCCCTTCCTCCCTTCCCACTCAGCCCACACACATCATGCCTTGCAAATAACATAATAGCTGGATCACGGAGGTCGGGCAAGACATTTCACCCACCGTACTACCACCATCACCTTCACCACCACTACTACTACTACTACTACCACCACAACTACTTGGTCTGAAATCCGTCGTTCCGATTACTGCACCCAGGTGTCTTTGGCCATCCTTTGTTATTTTGACCTCACTTCCACCGAACACCTCCATTGCCCGTTCATAATGTTCTGGTTTCACAATTAGGAAGGACTTGCTGGCGTTTGGGTGGTACCCTATTTGTGATCTCGTGATGTTACTAGGTCCCACCACTTTGATGTCCCCTACTTTTCCTGCTCCTGTAAGGTCGTCAGCATGCGCCACTTGCTTGAACTCGGTTGCTACTACTAGTACTTTTTTTTTTTTTTTTTTGGTTTACTTAATATTAAATATCCTAATACATAAGTACCTATCCTATCTGTGTTGAATTAGTTGAGCTGCAGATCAATGTGGCATTCAGTGACTGTAGCCTCATAGTCAATATTAGCTGCAGTTGTCGGCATTGGGGCAGAAGTCTCTTTCCCTGAGGTAGAGCAAAGCTGACCGAAGGAGAGAGAAAGACAGTCGACATCTCATCCAGGCTGTAACATAACTTCTGGGCTGCTGCTTGTTCGGAGATCACCTCCGCGAGTCTGGCGAGAAACCTTGCACTTGGTCCCATCCCACCAGAGGTTGTGAACACTAGAAGAGTGAAGCTGCCTTGACCAACGTTTTGAATTTCCCCCATATGCCCTTATCTTGTCGTTCTCGTTCCTGCGTGTGCAGCATCGAGAGCTAGGTTATGGAGACATGCATATGGATAAAAAATCCTTATGTCGAAGAAAGCTCGTTGTCCCCGCCCAGAATCCTCGAGCATTGACGTCAAAACGGGCATCGTTAGATGGGTTTGAAGTCCTATGTTGAAGATCTCACCATCCAAAGGAAGGGTCGGTTCTACCATGACATCCCAGCAGATTTCTTCAATATATTTGCTGTGAGGTCCCTTACTTCGTCATGCCCCATGCATATGAAGCCCCTTTCTACACACCATGGCGTGATCGACATCATAGGAAGAGCCACACACGCATTGGGAGGGCAAACTCTACTGGCCGACCGCATTCTTAGAGCAGGGGTCACAAACCACGTCTGCCAGGGCCGGATCCCAAGTCCTTCCCCGCTCGTGGTGAGCTCAAAACTACGCCTGACGTTACCAGAGCTTTTCGTTCTGCTTGCAAGTATTGAACAGAATGTAATGAGACAAAACTCACAAGAAGAGAATTACATACATAAGTAGGAAGTATAGAGAGTAGGAATGTAAAGGTAGGAAACTTGGTAGCGTGGCCTGATGTTATTTGCACAGCCACTACGCTTATCTTATCTCGTATGTCAATACACATATATCACTTCTTAAAGGGACAACTTGTTAAACACTCCTTGATACAACTATTTATTACTTCACTCAATGACATGGACACATTAATATCACTATTATATCGGGGTACTAACACATTATGCTTTACGTTACTTGACACTGACTCTGACACACCTGAATGAATACACTTCCCACAGTAGGTAACTCACCCTAGGACGTTCTTGACAAGACTCACGTGTACCCTGACGTAGGCCCAGTGAGTGCTGGCTGGGCTGCTCTCATGAGAGGCTTGCTTAGTTGGGGTCTGGTCGGGAAGTCCCTTCCTGACCTGGGGAGAGGGGAGCTTGACTCGAGAAGTGAACCGAGTGACGACCCGAACGGGAGAGAGATGACAGCAACCAGAATGAGAATCGTAATGGAATCCCTGATGGAATCTCGAATGCCGAATATGGAATGCCCGTGGACGGACTGTAGGGCCTTTTATAGGGGTCGGCCCAGCCGGTTTTGACCCTAAACAATTAACACTAAACTAGTTTGATCTGGATAATTGTGTGCAGGTGTGGTCCTGGCCAGGTGTCTTGGCTAGGTGCGGTTGTAGGTCACCGCTCACGTCATTAGCGGGCCAGGTCAAGTCCCTAGGTCGACCTGTGTCAACCTGAATGCGGTGGTACCACGAGGTCTGTGGTGTACTTGCTGTTATATGTGACATAATTCTGGGCGCTGTAAGGTTTGGTCTGACAATCACTCATTACAAGAATGATTATGCGGCCTGCGCCGTCATTCTTTCAGGTATCCGGCCCACTGTGAAAAAGTTTGGTGACCCTGCCTTAGAGCAATGGCATCTGTAAATTCTTGTTTATTAGACTGAAACCATTTGCCCTTATCGGTAACGTAGTTAACCAGTTCGAGGTGCCCACCCCTACGCTTATAGCTACTTTTTTTCAAAATTTCTTGGTACCTGCAGCAACAGTTGCTGCAGCTTATCATTTTGGCAGAGCTGTCGTTCTGTCCTAATGGACCTATGAATCTTGTTTACTTCACTGGTATCCACCTCCCTGTTGCGTTCTGGGCTATTATGTGGTCCGTGGAGGGCTGCCGTGATCTTAAGTGAATTTTGATGTTCAGTGGCTGCAAACCCTCTGATTGATTAGTTTCCCTCCCAGTCTTGATGGAAATGCAAGGAGTGATCTTTCTGCTGGGGTTAAGGTAGGGTGTCTCAATTAATTCCAGATCAGGTAGTTCCAGCGATGCTTGACTCCATGG